>NW_015175511.1:31822-70063 GCF_001447785.1 Gekko japonicus | reverse complement strand
ATTCTTGGGGGGGGGGGGAGGTGGCATTTCAGACCAGCCCAAGGAGGTGGCATTTCAGACCAGTCACGTCTGCAGAGCAGAAGAGGATCTTTCTCTCGGGAGGCAGGCGCTGGCTTGAACTCTCGGGCTGCGAAGACCGCTGCTGAGCTGGTTTCCGGAGCTTGAAGGTGGACAGTGTTGAGGGCTTAAAGTGGACTTTGAGGTTATAGCGTGGCCATGCTTTATCATGCTAGGAAATTTTCCCCCACCCCATCACCCCAAGTTGCATTCCTTCTCCATTTCAATCAGGTAGCCATGAGCAGGAAATCCCTTTCCTTTCGTTGTACCATTGGTGCCGCCCCCCCCCCACCTCAAATGTCTTCATCAATGTTGTCTGGTTTCCTCCTTCCCCGAAACGGCTCCTCCAGGCCGGGGGTGGGTGGGGTGGTGGCCCAGCCTGTCTTTGTTTTGACTCCTTCGAAATGTCTCCTCCCTTCTGATCTGCGTGTGCATGTTGTCCTCTCTCTCTCTCTCTCTCTCTCTCTTTCCCCGAGCTGTGAATAATTTTTAACCATGTAAATATTGTCCAGCTCTTAAGAAAACATAGGATATTTTATCAATTGTAAATCAAAAAAACAAAATCTGTAATCGTTCCCTGTATAATACGAATTATCCCATGGGTGAATTTTCAAACTCAGGTTCCAAAGGACCAAATAATAAAAACAAAAGTTTTGTTTTTTAACTCCGCCTGCCTCGTCTGCTCCCTGGGTTTGCTGCCCTCACTCAAGGGACAGAGTCTTTGGGGCCTTGAATCGACGACACCACGGGATGTGGCCCAGCATTTGGAAACAGAGTCGGTCTTCTCCTTCCTCCATCCCAGGCAGGAGAGGGAAGGTGATCGTTCAGGTTCCGTACCGTGGAGGAGGCCTCCCAGTGTGATGAAGTGATGGAAACACCAGAACATAAGAACATAAGAGACGCCAATGTCGGATCAGGCCAAAGGCCCATCCAGTCCAACACTCTGTGTCACACAGTGGCCAGAAATACCAGGTGCCATCAGGAGGTCCAGCAGTGGGGCCAGAACTCCAGAAGCCCTCCCACTGTTGACCCCCCCCCCAAGCACCAAGATGACAGAGCATCCCTTGCCCCAGAGTCCCTATCTATTCCTTGTGGCTAATAGCCACTGATGGACCTCTGCTCCATATACTTATCTAATTCCCTCTTGAAGCCGTCCATGCTTGTAGCCGCCACCACTTCCTGTGGCAGTGCATTCCAAGTGTTAATCACTCTTTGGGTGAAGAAGTACTTCCTTTTATCCATTCTAGCCCTACCGCTCAGCAATTTCATGGAGTGCCCACGAGTTCTTGTATTGTGAGAAAGGGAGAAAAGTACCTCTTTCTCTGCCTGCTCTTTCCCATGCATAATCTTATAAACCTCAATCATGTCACCCCTCAGTCGTCGTTTCTCCAAGCTAAAGAGCCCTAAGCGCCTTAACCTTTCCTCATAGGGAAAGTGTTCCAACCCTTTTATCATTCAAGTCGCCCTTTTCTGCACTTTTTCCAAAGCTACAATATCCTTTTTAAGGTGTGGTGACCAGAACTGCACACAGTATTCCAAATGAGGTCGCACCATTGATTTATATAGGGGCATTATGATATTGGCTGATCTGTTTTCAATACCCTTCCTAATAATCCCCAGCATAGCATTGGCCTTCTTTATTGCAGTCACACACTGTCTCGACATTTTCAGTGAGTTATCTACTACGACTCCCAAGATCTCTCTCTTGATCAGTCTCTGCCAGTTTAGACCAACTTATATTTTGGACTTCAATCCAGCTGTTACTCCGTGGCGCACAGGGCAACACAGATGGCCCCCTTCATTTTCTGCTGGCTTTGCAGCATCCCAGTGAGGCGACAGGCCCCAGGTCCCGCTGCGGCTTGGGGGTCAGGTCTTCCCCAGCCCTAGACTGTGGCTCTTCCCAGTCTTCGTCAAAGAGTTGCACGGCTTGATCGTTTCTCTCACTGAGCACCTGAGCGGGTCTTGCTGAGCGGGTCTTGCTGAGCCTGTAGCTCAGTTTCTATTCCGATCCTTCCCAAGGACACGCAACTGGTTTAGTATCGAACAAGATTGAAACGAAGCCATTGCACCTACCGGGTTGAACTGTAGCTCAGTTTCTATTCCGATCCTTCCCAAGGACACGCAACTGGTTTAACATCGAACAGGATCAAAAGGAAGCCACTCCACCTACCGAGTTGATTCTGCCTCTCGTGCCTCAGTCCCCCTGCACGTCTCCTCTCCCTTTTTCTTCCTCACGACAAGCCTGTTGGTGAGGATAGGCAGGGAGTGCCTGTGTCAGGCCCCTGTGAGCGCTGTGGCCGAGTGGGAATTTGAACTCGGGCCTCCCAGGGCCTAGTCTGGCACTCAAGCCACTACCCTTCCCAGGCTCTTGGGAGCAGGGAAAACTCCAGGGCTGCGGGGCCCTAGCCCTTCGGAATCTCTCTGCGGGGCTTTGCCATTCAAATGGGGCCTTCAGCAGGTACACTTGAGAAGATGCTGGATGCTTGGTGGGCATTCATGGTTGCGGTGGTCCCATAAAATATTATTTATACTTAACCCCTCCTTTCTTCCTAATGGGGACTCAGGGTGCCTTACCTCGCACACGAACACACATGAAGTTGCCTGGTACTGAATTAGACCCTCGGTCCGTCAAGGTCAGGATTGTCTACTCAGACGAGCAGAGCAAGGCCTTTCAGGCAGAGCAAGGCCTTTCACATCGCCTCCTGCCTGGTCCTTTTACCTGGAAATTACAGGGACTGAACCCGGGACCTCCTGCATGCCAGGCAGAGGCTCTTCCACTGAGCCATGGCCCCTCTTTGCAGCTCTCCAGGGTCTCGGGCGGAGGTCTTTCCCTTCACCTCCTGCCTGGTCCCTTTTTAACTGGAGATGCCACCAGGGACTGAACCTAGGACTTTCCGCATGCAAAGCAGAGGCTCTGCCACTGATCCACGGCCCCTCTTTACAGCTCTCCAGGGTCTCAGGTGGAGGTCTTTCCCGTCACCTCCTGCCTGGTCCCTTTTTAACTGGAGATGCTGCTGGGGGTTGAACCTGGGACCTCCTGCGTGCCAAACAGAGCCTCTGCCGCTGAGCCACAGTCCCTCTTTGCAAGCTCTCCAGGGTCTCAGGCGGAGGTCTTTCCCATCCCCTCCTGCCCGGTCCTTTTCAACTGGAGATGCTGCCGGGGACTGAACCTGGGACCTTCTGTATGCCAAGCAGAGGCTCTGCCCCTGAGCCACGGCCCCTCCCTGCTGGCCCATAGCTACAGTGGGACTATTGAGGGCTCCATCCCCTACATTAAAGGGCCAGCCCCACAAGTTTTTTTTAAGAATAAGGTTTTTTGAGAAGAATGGGGGGGGCTACGCACACAGTCCCCCTGCTTCTTCTCAAAAGCATTTAAAGGGATCCTTTAAATGCTTTTGAGAAGAAACGGGGGATGGAGCGCACCCCCCTCCCTCCCTCCTGCAAGATCTAAAGGGCCCTCCAGCTGATCGGTGGGCCACGGGCTCCCTGTCAATCAGCTGGAGGGCCCTTTTAATATTGGAGGGGAGGGAGAGAGGGTGGCCACTAGCGGCCGGGCTTGGGGGCGGATTGGCGCTGGCATAAAAATAATGGCTGCCCCACAAGCCACAAAATCCTGGCTACAGTCCTGCATCCCCATCATTCTCCTGTCCTCCATTTTACCCTCACAACAACCCTGTGAGGTAGGTTAGATCGAGAGTGTGTAACTGGCCCAAGGTCACCTAGCGAGCTCCCGTGGCAGAATCAGGATTCAAGGCCGGAGCTCTCTCTTGAAAAGACCCATGCGTGAAGGTGCAAATGGCCAGCAGGTGGCAGCACACTCTTGAGAAAGACCTTGGCCATTCCTAACAGAAAGCGTTCAGAACTCTCTGGCAAATCTGTTTATCTGAAGAATAGATTCTTATGAACTAGGGTGCTGGAGAAGACTCTTGAGAGTCCCTTGGACTGCAAGGAGATCAAATCAGTCAATCCTAAAAGAAATCAACCCTGACTGTTCCCTGGAAGGCCAGATAATGAAACTGAAGCTCAAATACTTTGGCCACCAAATGAGAAGGGAGCCCTCACTGGAGAAGGCCCTGATGCTGGGAAAGATTGAAGGTCAAAGAAGACGGGGACAGCAAAGGATGAGATGGTTAGACAGTGTCATTGATGCAACGAACATGAAGTTGAGCAAACTTCAGAGGACGGCAGAAGACCGGAGGGCCAGGCGTGATCTGGTCCATGGGGTTGCAAAGAGTCGGACTCGACTGTACGACTGAACAGCAACAACAACAAAAAGAGTTGTAAGAGGATCACATTAGGAAAATGGTCAGAGCACTGCGGTTCTGGGGTGACTTCAAACTGCAGGGAAGGGGTGACATTTTTCAAAACTCTCCATCCTCAATGACTTAAGTTAAAAAAAAAAAGGGAAACTTACAGAGGGCCAGACCTACGGTTTTCTCAGTGTGGCGTTGTTTTGTTTGTAGAGAACTTTTACACGGGATGTGTGATAAAATTGTGATGCATCGCACACGCACGCACACACACACAGCCTGAAGTAGAGGAGGTGGTGGCCCACTGGGAGACCACCTGTTTTGCGTGCAGAAGGTCCCAGGTTCAGTCCTTCGCATCTCCAGTGGGGTTGGGTGGGGGGGAAGGATCAGATAGTGGTCGATATGAGAGATCTCCACCGGAGACCCAGGAGAGCGGCTGCCAGTCAGAGCGTCAGGGTCTTTAGTCAGGTCAGACGACACACGGCTTCGTAAGAAGATAACTGCTTTATTGCCAAGTCCAGTACTAAAGTTCACGTGTACCGCCTGTGTCAGGAATGGCCGTTACAACTGGGGACTCTGACTTACACTAGAATCAAACATTCCACTTACAACATAAGCCAATGGTTACATCTCGCGCCCGCGGGCTAAGCGCATAAGCAAAGCAAAAGCCGTTAACTTTCCCAGCCGAGAAAACTGCAGGTGCTGGGATGTCTACAAGGTCAAGCACAATATAGCAACAGCCAGGGAGGAATGAGGCGATGAAGGGGAGGGCACCCCTCCACATACCAGACTCATGGCAGGGCTACCTGACACAGAGCAGGCAATACTGACCATCATCAACATCTTCATCACCATCCCGCCCGCCCCGCTCAACAGGGTTCAGAGTACGACATTCCTAAAAACATTTGAACAATTAAAACATGAAATAATTCTATAGCATCATCAGTCCAATAAAATAGCAACACCGAGGCAGCTAATCAATGGCGTGGAAATCCCGGGAGGGGAAACTATCCTGAGGTCCGCCTAAGGAGGAAAAGGGGGGGAGAGGGAGGGAGGGAGGCCAGCCTGAGAGGGACAAACCATCAATGTCCTCAACCGTAGGCCTGGTGGAACAACTCCCCTTTGCAGGCCCTCGGGAACTGCATTAGATCTCGCCAGGGGTCATTTCCTGCAGGGGCGCACAGGAGCGGCACTCCGGCAGTAAAGAGCCCAGGGGGCGGGCACATGCAACAAGCCCCACCCCCTGCTCCCAGCAGCCCTCAGTCGGAGCAAGAAGCAGGCAGGTAAGTTGCAGAGCCAAAACAGTCCAGTGGCACCTTTAAGACCAAGTTTTATTCAGGTACAAGCTCTCCCTCCTCTGCGAGGACAGATCTGCACGTCCCCCCCCATAGCGACCAATCCAAAACAGTCCAGTGGAGCCTGAGCGGTGGGTGTTGCCTTCTGGCACACTTTCGGTGATGTCAGGGGATGTGGTGTATGCAAATGAGTTATGCTAATGAGCTCCTGCACCTCTTTTTCTACGAAATGACCCCTGATGATTATTATTTATTAAATTTCTGAATCATCCAATCCCTGCCACTGCAGGGCTCAGGGCAACGTACAACAATAAATTTTAATTTATTTATTTTATTTTCCTTCGATTTATATACCGCTCACCCCCTAAGGGCTGTGAGCGGTTTACATTATACATTTTGATACAATTCCTACCTAAGGCCACACACACATATACAATGGGGGAAGTGACTAACCTAACAGGCACCCTGAAGCGGAGACTTCGTTGTTGTGGTCTTTCTGCGGGCGGTCTTTTCCAGTCCGGCGACGACGTCTCCCTGGCGCAGGTATTCCTTCGGTCATCGCGACTCCTCCCAGGCCTGGGCCAAACACACGTCAGCGCGTGCTCCCGCAGCCGGCCTCTGTCCAATCGGCTCCGGCCTGCCGCGTCGCCCCGCCTCTACGCTCCGCCGGCCCAGCCTCCCCTCTCTTGCTCGACTTGCCAACTGCCGCCATGTTCTCCGCCGTCGCCGCCGCTGCTCCGTTGCTCACGCTGCCGCCACACCACGAAGGACGGGTGCCTCCCCCCACTTTAAGAGCAGGTACCCATTTGTCTACTTGCCCTTTAACGGGCTTTCGAGCCACTGGGTGGGCGGGAGCTGGGACATAGGGCCGGGAGCTCACTCTGGCCACGGTGGGGCTCGAACAGCCGAAGCTGTTCGGCCAGGTGGAAATGCAGGCTTCATTTACTGCCTGCGCCACTGCTCCATAAAATCAAAAAACCAGAGATACTGTTACAGATGTAAAAGGATCCAGGTGACGTGGGGAATCAAACCCGGTTCTCCCAGATTAGAAGAAGAGATTGGATTTATACTCCGCCCTTCACTACCCAAAGGTGTCTCAGAGCGGCTTACAAACTCCTTTCCCTTCCCCTCCCCACAACAGACAGACACCCTGTGAGGTAGGCGGGGCTGAGAGAGCTCTGACAGAAACTGCTGTCTTTCAGGGACAGCTCTTGTCAGAACTACGACTTGCCCAAGGTCACCCAGCCAGGTGCAAGTGGAGGAGGAGTGGGGAATCAGACCCGGTTCTCCCAGATTAGAAGAAGAAGAGATTGGATTTATACTCTGCCCTTCACTACCCAAAGGAGTCTCAGAGCGGCTTACAATCTCCTTCCCTTCCCCTCCCCACAACAGACACCCTGTGAGGGAGGTGGGGCTGAGAGAGCTCTGACAGAAACTGCTCTTTTTCAAGGACAGCTCTTATCAGAACGACGGCTTGCCCAAGGTCATCCAGCCAGGTGCAAGTGGAGGAGGGGTGGGGAATCCAACCCGGTTCTCCCAGATTAGAGTCCGTGCACTTAACCACGACACCAGACTGGCAGAGGAGAGCAGGCTGAAGGTATCTTGGACTGAGTCCAAATACAGCCAAGTAGAAGGCATCTTCATATCTTCGCGTAGCACAAACCCTCTCTAGCATTTATACTCTCCGGGTATAAATCAGTCACAAGTCCTCACGGAGCTGTTCTCTCAGGAGCAGTCCTTGAGAGAGCTCTCTCAGGCCCACCTACCTCCCAGGGTGTCTGTGGTGGGGAGGGGAAGGGAAAGGAGTTTGTCAGCCGCTCTGAGACTCCTTCGGGTAGAGAAGGGCCATGGGGTATGAATCCAATCTCCTCCTCCTCCTCCTCTTCTCTTCCTGCTTAACCTACCTTACAGAAGTGTTGTGAGAATGACATGTTGGATGGGAGAATCGTGTCCAAAGTCTCTTGGGGGAAGGATGGGGTCAATATGCCATGCATCCAAAAGAGCAGGATCCTGCTGAGGTTAAGCTCCCTGAAGCACCATTCCTTTCACGTGCTGGGTCCCACCTGGGGGAACTGAAGCGTGGGCTGGATCGTGTCCCTCCCTTCCTCCACCTGGCCGGCTGGGAGCACCAGGGTGCGGGGGGGGGGGATGCAAGGAAACTGCTCAGAAGTTGCCGAGGCTCCCAGCGGAGTTTTCTGGCTGAGCGGAGGCAGGCGCCCGCGTGCCTGTGCCGGGTGCAGTCTCCCTGCCTTGCCTGGGGTGGACACCTAGAGAGACCAGCTCGGTGAGACAGAAGGAGAGAATTTCTGTCTGTCTTAGAGCAACTTGTAATAGATTTTCTGGGCAAAACAGCTTTGTGTTCAGGAGGCCCTGTCAGAAGCCATCAACCTCAGCCGCAGAGGAACAGATGGAGAGTTAATTTGGGGAGGGGAGGGGAGCGAGGAGCCAGGCGGAAGAAGCCATCCTCCCAGTGACTCTTTCTCCTCTCTCCTCCTTGCTCTGTGTCGTTCCCAGGTTACGGAAGCGGAATCCCAGAAAACAAGAGGCGGACGTTTCACTGTCTGCAGCCTCATGTAGCCGGACATCCCCAACGGAGAGATCTGTCCGGCTCCCCTGTGGGCTATGCTGGGGATAACCAATTGGTAACCCTATCCGGCCTTACCAAAACGACTTACTCCGTGGTAAGAAAATAGCAGTTCCAGTGTTTGATGTTACAGCCCTCTCTTGAATGTTATGTGGAATATGGAAACATTCTGAGAGCCAGTGTGGTGTCGTGGTGAAGTGCGCGGACTCTAATCTGGGAGAACCGGGTTTGATTCCCCACTCCTCCTCCACTTGCAGCTGCTGGATGACCTTTGGCAAGCCGTAGTTCTGATAAGACCTGTCCTTGGAAAAAGAGCTCTCTCAGCCCCGTCTGCCTCACAGGGGGTATCTGTTGTGGGGAGGGGGAGGGAAAGGAGTTTGTGAGCTGCTCTGAGACACCTTTGGGTGGTGAAGGGCGGGGTATAAATCCAATCTCTTCTTCTTCTAGATCAAAGTGACACAATGAGCTTAATTTTGGAGTATCCCTTGTTAGGTATGCTGGTGTGACCTTGGGTCAGTCACAAGTTCTCTCAAGGACAGTTCTCGAAAGAGCTCTCTCAGCCCCACCTACCTCACAGGGGGTATCTGTTGTGGGGAGGGGGAGGGAAAGGAGTTTGTGAGCTGCTCTGAGACACCTTCGGGTAGTGACGGGCGAGGTACAAATCCAATCTCGTCTTCTTCTCTTCTTCTACATGCTTATAAGTCAACAAGCCACTTTGGAGCACATGCATCCCATAATTCCAAAGCTCTTTCTGCTAGAACTGGTGCTGTCGGCTTTGGGACAGCGCTGTCCCCTTCCAGAGCCGGACCCTGAGGCCGCACAAATGGTCCACTTTGGTTTATGCCAAAAACATCCAATGGAAGCTGAGAGGCCATTGCATTTGCTTCCTCTGCAGCCCGTTGCCGGCAACGCTCAATGAGGCCTCTGACATAAGGGTGGGTGTGGGTACTTTCAGCAGTGGAGGCACTTGTGGGGAAGTGGACACACTTGTGTACCTGACACATGTGCTATCCTCTCGCCCAGAATCAGGCATGTGGGGGAAATTCTTCTGGTCTGTGGTGATTTGCACAGCCGTGAGTGGCTGGTCCTCATGTCAATCACAAAGCAGCCCCCCCCCCTCAGAGCACTTTTTAAAGCATACCGAAAGAGAGGGGTCGGGGGACACTGTTTTGAAAAGCTGGAAGAAAATGGTCCTTTCCGCATTGGCCTGCCACTCCGGATCTTCTCAGTGTCCGAGTCGAGGCAATTTAAGTTCACAGCAGAACAGCATCCAAATAACCCGGGGAGACAGCCGGCTGAAACTGGGCTGACCCCTGAAGGGAGGGGATGTAATGCAGAATGGGGGGGAATCTGGATTAAAAAGCAGGTTGAATTAGATTTTAGCAGAGCTATTTTGGGGCAGGAACGCACAGGAACGGAGTTTCGGCTGGCTCCCGAGTTGGCCACGCCCAGCAGGAACTCATTAGCATAATAGGCCACACCCCACAGCAGAAACTCGTTAGGATTGGCTACAATTAGGGGTCTGTGGCCTAACATGCAAAGGAGTTCCTGCTCCAAAAAAAGCCCTGGGTTTTGACAACAAACAAGGTAAAGAGAATAAGAAGCAAAAGGTGGGTGTGGCTGGATGAGCACACTTCTGGTAACATGGGGGTGCGGCCTAATAGGCTAATGAGCTGTGCTGTTGTGGGTGTGGCCTAATATGCTAATGAGTTCCTGCTGTTGGGTGTGGTCTATTATGCTCATGAGTTCCTGCTGGGCTTTTTTCTACGATTGCTCTGGCGGGCCAGGCAGGACACAGAAAAAACACAGGCTGAGGTCCGGGCACCAGATAAGGCAGAGAAACAAGAGCAGAGTCAAAAATATCAGGTCAATCCACAGTCTAAGATTACCGGAGATTTGCAGTCAGAGTTTCAAAAGCCGAAAGCCGTTGTCAAGAGTCAGGTTACACAGTCCAAAGTCAGGGAGCCAGAGAAACGATACCACGCAGTCCGAAGTCAGGAGCCAAGGGAGTCAAGAGGAAAACCAGGAAACAGGAACGCGGGATCCGAGGTGCAGCGATGCATCTATGCTATTAGCACGAGTTGGGGATTCGAGAGAGAGCCGCCTTAAAAGCCCGTTCCACTTGTTAACCAATTACTGGCTGCTCACAGAGTCCTGGCTCCGGTCAGTACTCTGGACTTAGAAGATGCCGACCTTGCATGCGTGTCTCTTTACGCCGGGTTGCCATGTCCCGTCGCCTTTATTCTTTCAAACGATTCACAGGTGGGGGGGGATCAGGTGCTCGGCTCTGCAGGAGCAGCTCCAGCTGTAAACTCTCCTGGTAGCTGGTTCTCATCCTCTGAAGGTGTAGTGTATCCAGCCCTGACGTGGCCGGATAGTGCTTTGCTGAAATCACTCTCCGTCTGCATACTTTTCAGAAGGACTTAGGTCTGGTACTTCCAGGGGTGCAGGAAGCTCGTTCTCGGACGTTGAAGCTACAGAATCCCAGGGATCAGGGTCCACTGGGTCGGGCTGCACGGTGGGCATGGCATAGTGCAGGATTGCTTGGAGGACACCGCGGTGAACATGGATTAAAAGGAGAGGGCAGAAAGCAGATACCAATGGCGGGTAGTCAAAAATGGACAGCCTGCCCAAAGTATGCTAAAACACAACCCTAATGGTACAGTGAATCATCCTGTCTTGTTAAGGAGAAGAGAAGAAGAGACTGGATTTGTACCCCCGCCCTTCACTACACAAGGGAATCTCAGAGTGGCTTACAAACTCCTTTCCTTTCCCCTCCCCACAACAGACACCCTGTGAGGAAGAAGAGGAGGAAGAAGAAGAGACTGGATTTATACCCCGCCCTTCACTACCCAAAGGAGTCTCTGAACGTCCTTGCCTCCCAGCCCTGCTAGGGGTTGCCAGAAATCGGCCACGACTCCCACATGTGCACACACACAAACACCAAAAAGAGCCCCTACTCTTCTTCTACTTGCACATTTTACCGCGGTACGCTTTATAGCAACTGTACACTAGCCTTGCAGCGTGTCAACAATGCACGCTGCGTTCAGAAGGAGCCAGGTGCCGCTTTCCATGTAAAGGACGCAGGAGGAGCTAGGCCGAGCAGAACCAGGTAGGAGTTCTGGTGCAGACTTCACCACACTGCATTTCTCACTGAATCCCCCAGATGGTTCATGCAAATCATTTCCCGTTAAATACAGAGACATCCCAGAGTGGGCCGGCTGTTCCCACAACACAGTCCCCCCCCCCATGTCTCTGCACACTTAGCTAGCAGCTATTGAAAGACCTCCTTTCTACAAAATTTGGGCTAATCGTTTTGCAAAAAGCCAGCTAAAGCTACCACTGGCTGTCTCCGCACTCCAGGTCCTTCCCTCCAGAAGTTAATTAATTACATGTTGAAGGTGGAATCGGCTGGCAGAGGGGGGAAAGGCACACCACGGTCCTGCCGGGGCACCCTCCCGGCACTGCCTCCTCCATCGGGAAGGGGAAGTTTGTCTCCCTCTGAGGCCAGCTTGCTCCCCACACACTCCTTTCCCACCCTCTCCCTCCGAGAAAAGCGCCTGCCTGGCTCTCTCGCAGCCTCGCCGCCGTCTCTCTAGGCGGGAAGTTGTGTTGTAAAATGCGCAATATGTTCTATCTGCCCTTTGGGAGCCATCAAATATTCACCAGCAGCTCCCATTTTAGTCAAAGCGAATCAGGCAGGCCGAGTGAGCGAGGGGAAGGCCGGGGCTATGCCGACGCTTTCTCCCCCCCTCCCACACACACACGGTGCTTTTCATAATGGAGGTAAATGGTACAAGCTCCACAGTCAGGGCCGCGTTCCAGGAACATTAGCAAGGGGCTGGGGGCGCGGAAGCCCCTGCAACAGGGATAAGGAGAGCACACAGCCAACCTCCCCTGTGGCAGGCGAGGGCCAGGGGTGGCTTTGGGATTGCCAGGGAGGGGCTCCGCAGGGCTCCAAGAATTAGCACACTGGCTGGCAGAGCTAGGAACGCCAGTCCAAACCTGAAGGGGACGCAGACACGTAAACCCTGAAAAAGCGCCAGCGGGGCTCGCACTAAGTGTGTCGCCAGAAAATGCATCCATCTCGCAGCCGTTATTTACACATCCATTTCTGCTTTCCCAGTGGGTTTTGCTCCCTTGCAGGGAACACGTAAACTCAGAACGGCAGGTTACCCCGAGACTGCAACCACGGGAAAGCTTCTT
This sequence comes from Gekko japonicus, assembly GCF_001447785.1. NCBI lineage: Eukaryota > Metazoa > Chordata > Lepidosauria > Squamata > Gekkonidae > Gekko > Gekko japonicus. Next base: position 57,671 of record NW_015175511.1, on the reverse strand, counting down.
GCCCCAATCTGGGAGGTTGCTTACCAATTGGGGCACCGAGTAAAGTGGAACAAGGACTTCAAGAGTTCTCTTGCTGATTCGGCCCAAGTGCTTGGTGCACGCTCAAAAAACCCCTCGGAGGGCTGTTTTAGCCAGGGCTACGCCTGCCAAATCCAGATAGTATCCTCCTTTGCAATAATCAACATGGGGGCATAGACGCAAGGACTCAGGCAGGGTGTTCAAGGGGCAACGTGACCAGTAGCCCACCAGGGACACCCTCTTGTATCTCCCACTGTCTTCACAGTTTGCAAGGCCAGGCAACAGAAATTTCAGCCCAGTATCATGATAGCCAAGAGCAGGGGTCATTTGGGGCCAGAGCGCGCTGGAGCGCTGCTCCAGCAACTCACCCCGGCAGCCCCGCCCCATGTTCCTTTTTTCTAGAGTCGCGCTGCTGCAGTGGCGCGATCTTTCCGTTATATTCTATGGGGCCATAGAATATAATGGAAAGATCGTGCCGCTGCTGCTGCGGTGCAACTCCACAGAGAATGGGCCAGTCTCATCAGATCTGATGTGCCTGTATATAGTTGAGAGTTTCAAACAAATCCTTTGATTGTTGAAGGAGTGAAGTCCCTCTGCACTACATAGTCCCCCGGTCTGCTTGGAAACGCTAAGAGTGGGTCAAGGGATCCCTGGGGTGGGGAGGAGGAGGATGAGAAGAAGAAGAAGAAGAAGAAGAAGAAGAATAATTGTAAAATGGCCAGTTGCCAACTCTCCAGGGGAGCCCCAAAGGTCCCTGGGAAGCCTCACGGCAGGTTCCTAGGGATGCCAGAGGGAGGTTAGGAGGCTGTCCCGCCTAACCAGAGCCCAAGACAGGGACAGTGGTGGGTGGCAGCAGTACCCGGAGGCAGTGGAGTGAAACTGCCCGTTCAGGTGCCAGGTCAGGCAAAGGAGGGGTGTGCCTGCCAGCTGACGGAGGCGTAGGTCAAATCTGCATTTGCATTTTAAAATCAGTTTCGTGCTGCTGTGACGCCGTCTTTCTCTATGCTTGTTTGAACGTTGTTTGGAGAAGATTCTTTTAAAGCAGTGCGGAGGTGCAATGACAGTGGAGCCGCCCCAAAAGGACGATAAGCATATGTGGACGTGCAAAAGTATGCTAGCACTCTCGAGGTGTGAAAACGACACCGAATGTAGACAGCTTTTTTGAAGACGGAGTCAGAAGGCTGGGACACCGGTGGGGAAGACAAATGCAGATTCAGACCTAAGTCTGCCTCACCCTGGACCGGAATTATCATTTTGGCCCACTGGGTGAGGAGAACAGATGAGTCCTGGATTAGCTGCCCTTCACCTATGGGCAGGATTAACTTCACCGCCAAGGTACCCATAAGCACCAGATTCAACCTGCTCAGCAGACTGCAAAAGCTCCTCCAGTCCTCCTCCGCCAGGGTGTTGTCCTGCGGCTTTGTGGAGCAAGCCGAGTGCTTTGCCTGGGGCCCGCCCCGTGTCGGTGGTTGCAGCGCGGTGCCCCTCGTCAATAATGCAGGCAGCAGGCAGCGGCTAATGGCCCTGCAGGGGAGGCACTTCTGAGAGCCGCGCTCCCAAGTTTGGAGGTTTTCCCTGGCGCTTTCTCCGAAGTCTGCCTTTGCCTAGCTGGAACGCACTGCCCTGCCCTGCCCTGCCCTCTGTGGATGAGTCGACCCTGTTCGTCCTTCAGATGCCTTTCGGGGTACTCTCCTATCAACCGTATGGTCCCACGTGTCGGTCAAGCAGACCTCCTTCCAAGCTGTTTCAGCATGAAGCTGCCTCACGCCTGGCAAACCAAGGGCTGTGTCTTCCCCGGCTGAGTCCGTCCATCTCACGTCGGACTTTCTTGCTGCCTTCCACTTTTCCTAGCGTCATTGCCTTCATACAGACATAAACTAAAGCTTTCTGATAAGGCTGCTAGCTCAGAGTTACCAGTCTCCCTCTGCTGTGCCCGTTTGCGGGAGACTGCGAGGTAGGTCGCCTGAGGCCCTCCTGGGTTTCTGAGTGGTGTGGTGCGAGCCACAGTCAAACAAGCACAGCGTGCAACTCCGAAAAGATTGTCAAATAGTGAAGGGGGTTAGATGACCTACTACGCCCCCCCCCCGAGAGCACTACGCTTCAATCATAACAATCTTCTGGTGATCCCCGGCCCAGAGAACGTCTGGCTGTCCTCAACCAGAATCAGGGCCTTTTCAGCCCTGGCCCCAGCCTGGGGGACACACTCTGCTGGCTGAGATTCGGGCCCTGCAAGATCCAGGGGTCATTTCGTAGGAAAAGAGGTGCAGGAGCTCATTAGCATAACCTATTTGCATAGGCCACACCCCCTGATATCACCGGAAGTGTGTCAGAAGGCAACGCCCACCGCTCAGGCTCCACTGGACTGTTTGGGATTGCCAGCTATTGGGGGGGGGAACATGCAGATTTGTCCTCACAGAGGAGGGAGAGCTTGTGCCTGAATAAAACTTGGCCTTAAAGGTGCCCCTGGACTGTTTTGGACTGGGGGGCCGGGGTGGGGCTCTGCAACTTACCTGCCTGCTTCTTGCTCCGACTGAGGGCTGCTGGGAGCAGGGGGTGGGGCTTGTTGCATGTGCCCGCCCCCTGGGCTCTTTACTGCCGGAGCGCCACTCCTGTGCGCTCCTGCAGGAAATGACCCCTGGCGAGATCTAATGCAGTTCCCGAGGGCCTGCAAAGGGGAGTTGTTCCACCAGGCCTACGGTTGATGACATTGATGGTTTGTCCCTCTTTGGCCTCCCTCCCTCCCTCCCCCTCCCCCCTTTTTCCTCCTTAGGCAGACCTCAGGATAGTTTCCCCTCCCGGGATTTCCACGCCATCGATTAGCTGCCTCGGTGTTGCTATTTTATTGGACTGATGATGCTATAGAATTATTTCATGTTTTAATTGTTCAAATGTTTTTAAGAATGTCGTACTTTGAGCCCTGTTGAACGGGGGCGGGCAGGATGGTGATGAAGATGATGATGATGGTGCATTTAAAAAAAACAGCTTGCTGATTTATCAAGTGCTGGTAAGTTTTTTGTTTATACTGATGAGGGTTCCATAGTCCGGGGAAAGTGGATCTCTGATGGAACACCTCTACGTGGACTTTTTAACATGGTATATAAAAAGGAGTTCTGACTCAGGACATCCTTGGTTCAACCCCTGGCATCTCCAGTGAAAGTATCTCACTGTTTGGGGAGGGGGAGCCCTAGAGAAGAAGAGAAGAGGAGATTGGATTTATACCCTAGCAGGGGTCATTTCCTGCGGGAGCCCAAAGGAGCGGAGCTCCGGCAGTAAAGAGCCCAGGGGGCGGGCACATGCAACAAGCCCCACCCCCTGCTCCCAGCAGCCCTCAGTCAGAGCAAGAAGCAGCCAGGTCAGTTGCAAAGGCCCCCACCTATCCAAAACAGTCCAGTGGCACCTTTAAGACCAAGTTTTATTCAGGCACAAGCTCTCCCTCCTCTGTGAGGACAGATCTGCACGTCCCCCCCCAATAGCTAGCCATTCAAAAGAGTCAAGTGGAGCCTGAGCTGTGGGTGTGGCCTTCTGACACACTTCCGGTGATGTCAGGGGGTGTGGCCTATGCAAACGAGTTATGCTAATGTGTTATGCGAACGAGCCCCCGCACCTCTGTTTCTACGCAAGGACCCCTGAGTACAAGAGGACGCACATGAAGCTGCCTGGTACTGAATCAGACCCTCGGTCCATCAAGGTCCGTATTTACCCCGCCTGGCCTTGGCTCTCTAGGGTCTCCGGCAGGAGTCTTTCAGATCCACCAGGATCCCAGTCCTTTCCCTCCTTTTCCTTTTTTCTGCTGGAGACGCTGGGGATTGAAGGTGGCATCTGTCATGCCTGCCCTTGACTCAGCCCCGGAGCCAGCTCCTGACAGCCTAAGAGGGGAGGATTCAGTGCCTTTAAGAGCTGAAGAAGCATCAGGATCTGCACCTACTGTAAGTACAGAGGAGGATACACAGCAATCTGAGTCAACTGCAGGACGGTTTGCACCTGGGATTGAGCAGGCCATAAGCAGCTCACCACCTGCATCTCCCCTACCTGTAAGTAGGCTCAGGGATCAGAGACGTCAGGAGCTGGCTAGCCGACGAAAAGAAGCACGTTCAAGAGGGCGGAGATCCTTGAGCCCTGAGTTTTAACAGCAGACAGGACCTCGCACACAGGTGCTAATGAGTTAATGGGCCAGAGCACTATTTAGTAGGGCCTCTGGCCATGAGCAAGTTGTGCTGGCAACCTCGTTCGTAGAACCAGAAGCTCTGCACCTTGATTCCTGTTTGACTCTGTGGCTTTTTGGACTCGGCTTGTGTTTGGACTGCTCTGGCTCCTGACTTCCAGCTTGGAACCTGACCACGCCCTCAGCTTTGCTCCCTGTACTCTGACCTCTGGTAACGTTTGACTATGGCTTTGTCTAGTGTTTTGGGACTTGTTTAATGCTCTGCTGACTGCTCTCCCGGCTGACCTCTGGACTTGTATTGTGACTCCCCCTGTCTGCCTGCCTCCCTGGCTCTACCGTGACAGTATCTCCCGCCTGCCAAGCAGGTGCTCTGCCACTGAGCGTCAGAGGGAGGAACGTTCTTTATACCCCATGTGCACAGGGACCGCTTTCCCCCCTCCATCCTTGAAAATACCTGGAGACCTTGGGGGTAAAGCCTGGGGAGAGGGCGGGGTTTGGGGAGGGGAGGGGCCTCAGCATGGTCCGACGCCGTAGACTCCGCCCTTCAGAGCAGCCATTTCCTCCAGGGGAGCCGACCTCTGTCAGCTGGAGTTTAGTTGTAAAAGCGGGGGGATCCCCAGGCCCCACCTGGAGGCTGGCAACGCTATGCACCGCAGTGGGGAAACAGCTTTTGAAACAGGACGTGAGAAGGGTGGATTTCTGCAGGTCTTCTGCCAGGCAGATCCCCTTTGACCTCCTTCAGCCTCCACCGATCTCCCGGCCTGACTCCTCTCTCTTTTTGTGCGGGGAGACGCCGGCTCCGCAAGAAGCGCCCAGGCGAGGAGGAGGAGAGGCAGCCGGCTTGGCCTCTGGAGCGGGCCGTGGCAGGGCTCACCAGCTCCCGCCCGGCACTCTCTCTAATGGAGTTTCTAGCCTGCTGCCAGGGCGGCTGCCGGCTGTGTGCCTAATGGATCCCTGACTGCTCAGTGGGCCGGGGTGCTCTAGGTGCCGCCTCTCCCTCCTGGCTGGGGAGCAGCACGGCCGAGTTCGACCAGGTACAAAGCCTCTCTCCGGCGCTGGCAGCTCTTTGTATGTGTTGTGGGATGCCACAGCAGACGTCTGGCAAACTGCACGGGGTCAGGGGAGAGGGTCACAGTAGCAGCCGGGAGCGCGGCTTCCCTGCCCCGTGTCTGGAGCAGCCAGAGTTGTCCCGCAAAGAGGACCAAAGCGGCCTTTGCGCTTGCTGAACCAGCTGTTGTTTGTGTTGTTCTGAACATCTAGATCCTTCCTGCCCCCCATCAAAGGGGGCTCAAAGCCCTATGAGAGGTACAGGCGGGGGTCATTTCCTGCAGGAGCGCACAGGAGCGGAGCTCCGGCAGTTAAGAGCCCAGGGGGCGGGCACATGCAACAAGCCCCACCCCCTGCTCCCAGCAGCCATGAGTCAGAGCAAGAAGCAGCCAGGTAAGCTGCAGAGCCCCCCCCCCAGCCCCCCCGTCCAAAACCATTTTTTACCTTTAAGACCAAGTCTTATTCAGGTACAAGCTCTCCCTCCTCTGTGCAGACAGATCTGCTCGTTCCCCCCCCCCTACGAATAGCTAGCAATCCAAAAGAGTCCATTGGAGCCTGAGCGGTGGGTGTTGCCTTCTGACACACTTCCGGTGATGTCGGGGTGTGTGGCATATGCAAATGTGTTATGCTAATGAGCTCCTGCACCTCTTTTCCTACGAAAGGACCCCTGGGTACAGGAGTCCCAATGAGCTTTTAGGGATCTGCTCACTCCAGGAAGAGGGGAATAGCCTCGAAGAGTCACAAAGCGTAATAATTCCTGGTGCAGTCTGGGAACCGTAGTTTTGTGAAGGGGAGCCTAGGATGTCAAACAGGGTGCTCAGTTTCCCCCACCAAACTATGATTCCCAGCGTTCTTTGGGGAGAGGGGAAATCTATGAGAGTTAAACCAGTATAAAACCACTTCCGTTTCGTAGTGCAGATGGGCTGAATCCACAAAAAACGGTAATCTCTGTTTTTTTTTTACAATGATCCACTTTCAGCCAGGGTGTGGAGTGGGCTCACTGGAGGAATCCTCTGCAACTTGATCCTCTTTGTACACAGCTGGAAAGCCAGTTTGGTGTAGCAGTTAGGAGCGCGGACTCTAATCTGGGAGAACCAGGTTTGATTCCCCATTCTTCCACTTGCAGCTGCTGGTGTGACCTTGGGTCAGTCACAGGTTCTTTCAGAGCTGTTCTCTCAAGGGCAGTTCTTTAAAGAGCTCTCTCAGGCCCACCTGCCTCACAGGGTGTCTGTGGTGGGGAGGGGAAGGGAAAGGAGTTTGTAAGCCGCTCCTTCGGGTAGTGAAGGCTGGAGTACAATTCCCATCTCTTCCTCCTCCTTCCCACTAATTGTAAGTTAGTTATTTGAAGTAGGTGAGTGCCTGCCTTTCTCCTGAGCATCTCAGGAGGGCGACGATATCGAAATAATTTGGTGAAACAGACATTGAAACAGATATTTCAAACAAAATTAGAAACCGGTCTCCGTAACACCTCGTGTCCCTACGAACAAGCCTTGCCCCAGGCTCAGGCAGTCCCAGAACTCCCATGAATAAATACAGTGGATTTCCTTGTCACACTTAGTCGCTATGCTGTGCCGACCCCTAAAGGCAGAGGAGCAGACCAGCCTTACTCCTGGTCAGTTGGCAACCTTCTTGAGTGGGGGGGTGGGGGCTTGATTTGCAGAGACAGCCCACCCTGGAACTGGAGCTGCCTCAGGTGGACAACTTTGGATGCCTTTTTTTCTTGGGGGGGGGGTGTATTTTTGTATAGTTTGTGTGTGTCTCCACCGGGAGGTCACATTGACCTCTGTTGACTGACCCCTACTGGGGGCCTGGAGGATATTCAGAGAGGTGGCCGAATAAAGCCTGCCCCCGCCTCCTGACTGCTGGTATTCCTTGGACGTCTCCCATCCAAGCACTAACCACAGTCTACCCTGCTTAGCTTTGAAGACCAGATGAGATCAGACTTGCCTGGGCTATCCAGCTCAGGGTGACTTTGGGTGCCCTTAAAGAAAGGCTGAAGAGGGACTGACTGAGGCTTGACAGGCCTTCCTAAGCAGGAATTCCATAGTATGGAGCCACCACCCAAAAGGCCCTGCTATGTCCTTCCCCTAGAGTTAGGCTTGCCTACAGAGCCTTGGTGGATCAGATCATGAGACTTTCTGGTCCGGCATCCTGCTTCTCACGGTGCCTACTTTCAAGGCCCCCCCCTTCCGATGGCACAAAGCCAACATCCTTCCCCACAACGCCTCCCCCCCCCCATTACCAAGCACTCTCAAATAAGGGCTTCTCTATAAGCACTGGGAGCTGTGGTGGCTCAAGTGGTGAAGACGCTGAACTGCAGGCTGCGGAAGGCCGGTAGTTCAGTAGTTTGAGACCTGAGTGTGCCGCATGACGGAGTGAGCTCCCGTCTCTGGTTCCAGCTCCTGCCAACCTAGCAGTTCGAAAGCAAGAAATTGCAAGTCGATAAATAGGTACCGCTTCTGTTGGAGCGTTCCGTGTGCCTTGGTGTTTAGTCATGCCGGCCACATGACCACGGAAACGTCTTCGGACAGCGCTGGCTCTTCGGCTTTGAAACGAAGATGAGCACCGCAACCCTAGAGTCGGACTCGACTGGCTTTCGAGCGAGGGAAACCCTTTACCTTTTTTTAGAAGCACTGGGGCCCTCCTGGAGCACCTGGCCCAGAAACAGTCTTGTGTGTCTAGAACTCCACCCTCTCCCCTTCTGAACAACTCAGTCTCCTCGCCTATATAATGGGAACAATCGACGGCGAGGCGGGATCGGCGCTTTTCTCCTCAGGCTTTTCCCGGGAGATGGCAGAATCCTTTTTTGGTGGCTGGGAGGCCTCCTCTCCGGCCCTCAAAGGAGCCTGGCCCGCTCTGATCCGCCGGTCCCTTCTTTCCCCCTCCTCCTCTTTCAGAGGCACCCGGGAGAGCCCGAGATGAATCCGGGGCCTGCCTGGGTGTCCCCCCAGCCGAAGCGGGGACGGCTTGGCAGTGCCGCGGCTGAGCGGGCCGGCCTGTCAAGATCCGGGCTATCGAATCTGAAAGCAATTAAAGACATCAGCAGCGCTTGCTCCGGGCTGGCTCCAGGCTGCAGGGAAACTGCCACAACGCATCACGCGCTGGCGGATGCTGCCCCCGGACCCGGAGGCAGCCGGTGTGCTCTTTGCTTCCCACCTGCCTGGCAGGGACGGGCCCAGCCTCGCCGAGCGGCCCCTCTCTCTCTGCCGCTGCATAAGTGGCCTCCAAAACGGTCTGTCAGAACAATGTTCCGCGGCCTGGCAATGGCTCCTCCGAGGGGTGGGCGGCCGGGGTGGTTTCTCCCCCTGCGCTGAAGCAGAGCCGGGCCAGGGTCCCAAGATGTGGGCGGTTTGGCTGCTTTCCACCCCCACCGGTGTTCCCTCTAAGGTGAGTGAGTGTGAGCTAGCTCACAGTTTTTTAGCCTCCGGCTCACAGATTTTTGTCTCCGCTCAGGAGGGATGACCGCAGAGCACACTAATTCATGCAGCAGCCCAATCGCTCGCTCACAACTTTAATGCCGGTAGCTCACAAGGTAGAATTTTTGCTCACAAGACTCCACGGCTTAGAGGGAGCCTCCTCCAGCAGTGCCAGTTTGGGAGCTTCCGGTATCAAAGTCCCAGAGGCCGGGCCATTAGAGGGATCCGTAGTGCTCCCTGATACAAGCGGTTGTAATGATCTCCTGTTCTTGGGTTTTCAGTTTGGTTTTCTTTCCTTTCTCCCATAGATGTAGTTTTCCCTTCCCTTTTTTCCATTGTAGTTTATAGAAAATGCAATAAAAAAATCCCCTCCGGGGGCTTAAAAAAGAAAGAAAGAAAGAACTGTGGTTTGCAACGATCCTTGTGGGAAGCCGCAAACCAGTGATGCTTTGTGGTCTCGGTGTTTGGGGTGCGTACCACGATTGTACGGGAACAGAAAGGGGCCGAGAGGCTGACGGTCAGGCCGAGGGAATGTAAAGGCACCTCCCTGCATGCAAAAAGGGATGTTTTGGAACACTTTTATTTTGAGCCCAGTTCCTCTGGGATTCAGGTGTTGGTTCTAATCCCAGAATGATGTACGAATATAACAAACCATGACTAAGATGGCTCAGTGGTTGAGATGCTTCACTGCAGACTGGAAGGTCAGTAGCTCAGCAGTTCGAGACCCGAGTGTGCCGCATGACGGAGTGAGCTCCCGTCTCTGGTCCCAGCTCCTGCCAACCTAGCCGTTTGAAAGCAAGAAATTGCAAGTAGATTAATAGGTACCGCTTCGGCGGGAAGGTAACAGCGTTCCGTGCACCTCGGCGTTTAGTCACGCCGGCCACATGACCACAGAAACGTCTTCGGACAGCGCTGGTTCTTCGGCTGGGAAACGGAGATGAGCGCTGTCCCCTAGAGTCGGATTCGACTGGCCTTCAAGCAAGGGAAACCTGTACCTTTTACCTTTAAGATGGCATAATAGTTAAAACTGCCACTTATTTAATTGTTGGTTACTTAGATTTTTACAAGGCCTTTTTTCCTGGGGGAATGCGCCGGAATGGGGTTCCGGATCCTCTTCGATAAAATTCTTTTAAGAATGTTTAAAAGTTTTCAGTATATGGATTGAAAGATTCGTTTCCCTCTTGGGAGTTCGGGCACCTCTTTTTCAAAAAACTAAAACAAAAGAAAGCCCTGGATATTTATATCCAGCTTTCCTCCACAAAGTAGCCTGCCCTCTTCTCCCCTCATCCCTTTTACCCCCACAAAAACAATCCTGTGAGCTAGGCTTGGCTGAGAGTGAGTCACTGGCCAGAGTCACCCTGTAGGAGAGTGCGGATTCCAAGCTGGGTTCTCTGAGACTCTCACCACTACGCCACGCTGCCTCGCCTTAGGAAGCCCCTGCTCTGAAACGTGTGAGAAAGCTTTCGCCCAGTCCCTGTCTCTCAGCATATATCCGCCACCTCCCCCATCCACCTGCAACATAAAGATCCGCTTGATGTCAGCCTACACTGCAGGGTCATTATGAGGATTTCTAGCATTTACTGTGGGGGTTGTCATCCCATCGAAGCCGACTTATAGGGACCCCGCAGGGTTTCCGAGGCAAGAGACGTTCAGAGGTGGCTTGCCTCTGGGTCACGACCCTGGACTTCTGTGGGGGTCTCGCATCCAAGTACTGACCAGGGCCAACCTGGCTTAGTACCCTAGATCTGATGAGATTGGGCTGGCCTAGGCGATCCAGGTCAAAGCAAAACCACGTGTGTAAGGCTCTTGAAATCCTCCCAAGTACTATATAACCCGTCCCCAAATTCCAACGCCCCGTTGCCAGAAAGCACACCCAAATAATAAGGCCAGTGCATCGCCTCCACTTTGTCTTCAAGAAGAAGAGAAGAGATTGGATTTATACCCTGCCCTTCCCTACCCGAAGGTGTCTCAGAGCGGCTGACAAACTCCTTTCCCTTCCCCTCCCCACCACAGAGAGGGAGGTGGGGCTGAGAGAGCTCTGGACAGAAACGGCTCTTTTTCAAGGACAGCTCTTATCAGAGCTACGGCTTGTCCAAGGTCATCCAGCCAGGCACAAGTGGAGGAGGAGTGGGGAATCAAACCCGGTTCTCCCAGATTAGAAGAAGAAAAAGAGACTGGATTGATACCCCGTGGCCCTTCACTACCCAAAGGTGTCTCAGAGCGGCTTACAAACTCCTTTCCCTTCCCCTCCCCACAACAGACAGGCACCCTGTGAGGTAGGCGGGGCTGAGAGAGCTCTTTTTCAAGGACAGCTCTTATCAGAACTGTGGCTTGCCCAAGGCCATCCAGCCAAGTGCAAGCGGAGGAGGAGTGCGGAATCAAACTCAGTGCTCCCAGATTATAGTCCGCGCACTTAACCACAACACCAGACTGGCTCAAACCCGACCAAGAAGCAGAAGTAGGAAACTGTGGCTCGGTTTGCTTTTCCACAGCGGTGGGAATGAGCAGAACATGAAGGGAAAGAAAGAGATTCCACCCCCACCCCCCTTTGGCACTCTCCTGCTTTTTCTCCACAGTTCCTCTGTCAGCTCTCAAACCAACTACAGCTCCCAGCACCCCTTGGGGCACGCGAGTCCCCTAATGCGTCTCCAAATGCGTGGGGAGCCGGCTTCTGTATGTGCGAGGTTAGTTGAGGGAATTCTTTTCCCCAGTCTGTGCAACGCCTGTTTTCTGTCTTGATTTTGGGCTAATGGGGGTCAATGCTCCCTCTAAGCTGTGGAGTCTTGTGAGCGAAAATTCTACTTTGTGAGCTACGGGCATTAAAGCTGTGAGCGAGCGATTTGGCTGCTGCATAAATGAGTTTGCTCTGGAGCCGTCCTTCCTGAGCTCAGACAAAAAAGTGTGAGCCGGAGGCTAAAAAACGGTGAGCTGGCTCACACTCACTCAGCTTAGAGGGAATGCTGGATCTGACCCACTTCTTCCCCAGGTCTTATGAGCGTCAGTTGGGAACAACACTCCCTCTAAGCTGTGGAGTCTTGTGAGCGAAAATTCTACTTTGTGAGCTACGGGCATTAAAGCTGTGAGCGAGCGATTTGGCTGCTGCATAAATGAGTTTGCTCTGGAGCCGTCCTTCCTGAGCTCAGACAAAAAAGTGTGAGCCGGAGGCTAAAAAAACTGTGAACCAGCTCACACTCAGCTTAGAGGGAATACTGGATCTGACCCACTTAGAGGGAACACTGGATCTGACCCACCTCTCCCCCAGTTCTTATGAGCGTCAGTTGGGAACAATGCTCCCTCTAAGCTGTGGAGTCTTGTGAGCAAAAATCCTACTTTGTGGGCTACGGGTATTAAAGCTGTGAGCGCGCAATTTGGCTGCTGCATCAATTAACTTGCTCTGGAGCCACCCTTCCTGAGCCAAGACAAAAAAGTGTGAGCGGGAGGCTAGAAAACTGTGAGCCAGCTCACACTCACTCAGCTTAGAGGGAACACTGGTTGGGAATGGCCACCATTGTTCCTGACACCCTTCCTGCAATGGCATTCTTTCTCCACGGGAGGCCACGCCACATCAGTCGGAAGCAGCAGATCCTGCTGCGGTTTCCTAATTGTTACAGCTGTACGGTGACACATCCCTCCCTCCTTTTCTGGCTCCCCTCCCTGCCTCCAAACCCCTTCCAGAAGCAAGCCAAAGCCCTGGTTTCCTGACCTGCTATTTGCCTGTCCTGCATTTGCTCCAGCGACAGAACCTCCCGTGCCCCCCCCTGTCAAATTAGTGAGTCAGAAGACGTAAGAGAGACCACCGCTGCTAATTTGTACATTAACTGGTTCTGACAGAAATATTTCACAAGTGAAAAAACAGAGAATGCGCCTCAAGATAATGTGCGGCATCCATACCGCTGTCTTCTGCTTAACTGTTTCGTGAGAGCCGGGCTTTGGCATCGGGTTGTCAAGCTCTGGGTTGGGGAAGACCTGGACGATTTGCGGGGTGGAGTCTGAGGAGGGAGGGCTTTGGGGAGGGGGAAAGTACCTCGGCAGAATGGGGGGGCCTGCGATCACACACCATGGACAATCCACTTCCGATCCAATTTCAGTGCTCTGTCGAATTGGATTTTGCCCGTTCACACAGTTAAAAATCCAGCTGTGAAGTGCATCGAAAGTAAACGGAAAGTGGATTATTTAGTGTGTGTGTGTTTGAAACCATGGGCCTGTGTGTGACCGCAGCCGGACGCCACCTTCCAAAGCAGCCGTTTTTCTCTGGGTGAACTGCTCTCGGCCACCTGGAGATCAGGTGTACTCCTGGAGGTCTCCAGCCACCACCTGGAGGTTGGTAACCTTAATGTTGGGCGAGGCGGCATGGAAGCAGATCGCTGGCCTCCCATCCCAATCTGTGCCAGCATCTCACAAGTTTCTGATACCTCCAGGAGTAAGCTAGAATCTGGTTTGAATGTTAAGACCGATTTCACGCAAGCGCCGCGCCGCGGTCGCGCCTCCCTTTGCCCCGCTTCTATCGGTCAATTTCCCACTCGAAGCCGCGCGGCTGCATTTTGACCCTGTTTTTTGAGGATCACGAAACTGCGGGGGGAATCGGGCAAAGCCGCGAGTCGAAATGCGGCCGCGCGGCTTCGGGTGGGAAATTGACCGATAGAAGCGGGGCAAAGGGAGGCTCGACCGCGGCGCAACTCTTGTGTGAAATCGGTCAAAGAGTCTTCGCTCCCCTTTCGGTCAGCCTCCAATTTTATCCTCAAGAAAACTGCTTTTTATACAGTGTAGTTTGGCTCCAAGTGAGGAACTGAGGTGAACGGCTCTCTGAAGGGGTTCCCCTTATTTAAGTCCTGTCCCGCCCTTGGAGTTACCCCAAGGGTAAAGCTGAAGCCGGTGGACACCTCCTGGGGTCCTCTTGTGCCTCAAAACAGGTGGCATCCATCAGACAAGCAGGGGTCATTTCCTGCAGGAGCGCACAGGAGCGGAGCTCCGGCAGCAAAGAGCCCAGGGGGCGGGCACATGCAACAAGCCCCACCCCCTGCTCCCAGCAGCCCTCAGTCAGAGCAAGAAGCAACCAGGTAAGCTGCAGAGGCCCCCACCAATCCAAAACAGTCCAGTGGAGCCTTTCAGACCAAGTTTTATTCAGGTACCAGCTCTCCCTCCTCTGCGAGGACAGATCTGCACGTTCCTTCCCCCCCCCCAATAGCTAGCAATCCAAAAGAGTGCAGTGGAGCCTGAGCGGTGGGTGTGGCCTTCTGACACACTTCCGGTGATGTCAGGGGGGGTGGCATATGCAAATGAGTCGTGCTAATGAGTTATGCTAATGAGCTCCTGCACCTCTTTTTTAACGAAATGACCCCTGCAGACAAGTCAGGACAGGAGTCGTGGCTCTGACTATCACAGGCCAGGTTTTTCAAGAGTTACCTCAACCTTGTCACAATTGGTTTGGGACATGCTGAAATTGCTATTTTGGATGTGTTTCTGTGACTTTATGGTCCCATAATTAACCTGTCTCCAATAGAGGGATTACAATGGGGGCGGGAAGAGTCTCATGTGCTCATTATTCTTTTCTCTGCCTAGGCTACCTCACAGGGTTGCTGTGAAGGTAACATGGAGGAGACCGATGTGAGCATGCTTAGGGTCCTGCGTATAATTGAGGTTAACGAATTGCTGTTGTTGTTTTTTACAAAAGCAAAAACCAGCCACTCTCCTATTTTGATTTCTGATCATTTGTACATAATTTGATTTCTCAGGTATAAAGTTCGCCAGAAGGGTAATCGGGATCCAGAGCTGAAGACCGGAGCTGTACTGTGGTAAGGCAATTATAGAAGGTTCTCCCCAAAGTATACAATCTGGCCACATTACGTTGTATTTATTTGGTTTCCTCCAAAGTTGACGTACATGATTTACCTGGACCCTAAAAAAATGTTAGAATATCCCTGAAAACCCATGCCGCAGTTGAGTCCTTAGTCTTTAAAGTGGCACAAGCCTCTTGGTTGCGTTGTTTGTCAGCCGTTTCATTACTGCTGTGAGACAGCAGAGGGGCTTTTAACTCAGGCCTTTTCAGATCCCAGGCTCCAGGTCGCCGGCTCCTAATTGGGGGGTGGGCCTGGCCTCTGGGGCCGAAGAAAGTTTTATTCAGGTGCAAGCTCTCCCTCCTCTGGGAGGACAGATCTGCACGTTCCCCCCCGCCCCCAATAGCTGGCAATCCAAAACAGTCCAGTGGCACCTTTAAGACCAAGTCTTATTCAGGCACAAGCTCTCCCTCCTCTGCGAGGACAGATCTGCACGCTCCCCCTCCCCCGATAGCTAGCAATCCCAAATAGTCCAGTGGCACCTTTAAGACCAAGTTTTATTCAGGTACAAGCTCTCCCTCCTCTGTGGGGACAGATCTGCATGTTCCCGCCCTCCCCCGAATAGCTAGCAATCCAAAACAAAACAGTCCAGTGGAGCCTGAGTGGTGGGTGTTGCCTTCTGACACACTTCTGGTGAGGTCAGGGGGTGTGGCATATGCAAATGAGTTAAGCTAATGAGCTCCTGCACTTCTTTTTCTACTAAATGACCCCTGTAAGTCATTGTTGGAAAACTGAACCAAAGACGGATATTCTGTTTATTAATCAAGGCAACAGGGGTGGGTCCGAAAGGATGCCACGGCATGGGCGCAGAAGTCGGTCCTGACCTTGAGGAGCCCTGGGAGGAATCCGACTGGAGGAGGAGGCGCCTGGGAGGGGATGCCAGCAGACGGAATGAGGTACGTGACGGTCCGAAACCACACCGGGCCCAGAATAGGGCAATCTGTCAAAGCGACGCCATCCCCTTGTGGGTTCCAGGGGAAGGCAGAGCCGGGTACCAACCTCCAGGTGGTGGTGGAGGATCTCCCGGAAATACAACCGGCCTCCAGCTGACAAAGATCTGTTCACCTGGAGAAAATGGCTGCTTTAGAAGCTGCTCTCTCCCCTCCGGAAACCCCACCCTCACAAGGCTCCCTCTCAGCTGCGGAGTCTTGTGAGCAGCAATTCTACTTGGTGAGCTCCTGGCACGAAAGCTGTGAGCGAGCGATTTGGCTGCTGCATCAATGAGTTTGCACCTACTCATATGATCCTTAGATAACCATCCTGGGTATTCTTTGTCTTCAGTATCATTGACATGTTCAAAGGGTTGAAATTGGAAGTTGAGGCAGGGACTCCTGGTGAGGTCAGAGGATCTTAAATAGTTTGCTTGCAAAGCTTTTATCCTGCCACTTTGGTGTTGTGGTTGAAGTGCACGGACTCTAATCTGGGAGAACTGGGTTTGATTCCCCACTCCTCCTCCACTTGCACCTGGCTGGATGACCTTGGGCAAGCCGTAGTTCTGTCAGAGCTGTCCTTGAAAAAGAGCCATTTCTGTCAGAGCTCTCTCAGTCCCACCTGCTTCACCGGGTGTCTGTTGTGGGGAGGGGAAGGGAGAGGAGTTTGTAAGCCGCTCTGAGACACCTTCGGGTAGTGAAGGGCAGGGTATAAATCCAATCTCTCCTCTTCTTCTTCTTCTGCTGGGTGACCATGACGGTTCTCAAAACGGTTGACAATCAGGAAAAAACAACATCCAAACATATCGGTTAAACCAATAATTAATCTAACAATTGCATGAAGGCCTGCTTGCTTCACAACACTGTGGAGAAACACAGTGACCTCTGAAGGACCTTAATGACTCGCTGAAACACCTCCAAATCTTTGGTCTGTGGACCGCACGGGCTGGTTAAATCACAGTAATAATCTTTGTCCTTTTTTTTTCATGATAATTTTTTTTGTTAACAACCACCCTAGACTAACTGAAGCCCAGAACCAATAGATGTTCAAACTAGGACTGGGAAGAGCCGGATTCAAGTCCCAGCTGCCCTGTCCCAGCCTGACCGCCCTCAAAGGGCTGTTGTGAGGGTAGAATGAAGGGAACCTTGGACATTACCCAGAACTCCTTATAGGAGCAGCTGGTTGCAACAGACCTAAGAAATGAAACCCATTAGTGAAAGGTTTGCTATTACAATTAGGAAAATAATGAGTGTGGAGAGAATCAGTCCAGGGCCATCTCTGGTTGATTGGTTTCCGCATGACAAATCGGTCACGTAGCTGAATGCATCCACCACAAGCATTTCCCAGGCACATGCTCGTGGTCTTTGAAAACTGACAATCCAGCGACCAGCATCCAACCAAGTAAACTCAGCCCCGGAGTTAAACTCTGCCCAGAACCATAACAAGGCAGAATGCTGACCGGAGGCAGGCGCTTGGTTGGACAGATGGGCATTGCATCATACCCTGAAGGTCAACAGATTTTGGCTATTAGAACATGGGGGCTGGGAGAATCTCCAACTCGGGGACGTTGACCAAAAATGACACAGAACTCAGACGTACAAACAGCTTTGCGTCGACTGAGCTAGATTTTATTTTTTGCAAATGTCTCATGGGAGGAGAAAAAATGGGTAAACAGGTCCACTCGAAGTGACGGCCCTACTTTGAGCGCAGATATGTGCAAATGTATGCACATCGTTTGCATGATAAATTTTTGACTTGCAGTCGTTTGCACTGAAACTGGGGCATTTTGAGAACCTCGCCAGAGCAGTGTAGAGAAAAGGAGGGAGAGAAGCACCACCATGTTTGGCCCAAGGCAGAAAGAGCCTGTCGGGGGGCATACAAACCAACATGGTTCAACAGGGAGAGCTCATGTTTTGCCTGCAGATAGTTTGTGACAACATCCAGTGAAAAGATTTCCAGGTACAGGGGAAGAATTAGGAGAGTGGTTGAGTGTATGAAACAAAGTCCTCGGGGCCAGATGAACTGCATCCAAGGGTACTAAAAGAACTCACGGATGTAATTTCTGAGCCTCTGTCCATTATTTTTGAGAATTCTTGGAGAAAAGGTGAGGTGCCAGAAGATTGGAGGTGGGCAAATGTTGTCCCCTTCTTGAAGATGGAGGATCCGGGTAACTATCGACCCGTCAGCTTGACGTCTATACCTGGGAAAGTTTTAGAACAAATCATCCAACAGACAGTCCTTGAGCATTTAGAAAGGACGGTTGTGACTACTAAGAGCCAGCATAGGTTTCTCAGAACAAGTTATGTCAGACTAACCTTATCTCTTTTTTTTGAGAAAGTTACTACCTTGCTGGATAAGGGAAAGTTGTAGACATAGTTTATCTTGATTTCAGTAAGGCTTTTGATAAGGTTCCACATAATATTCTTGTTGACAAATCGGTAAAATGTGGTTTGGATCCTATGACTGTTAGGTGACTGTTAGGTGAATCTCTAACTGGTTGACAGATCACACCCAGAGAGTGCTTGTTAACCATAACACCAACTGCCTCTGAAATACTTCCATTTATTTTAGTGACAACCAGTGTTCCCTCTAAGCTGAATTAGTGTGAGCTAGCTCACAGTTTTTTAGCCTCTGGCTCACCCATTTTTGGCTTAGCTCAGGAAGGATGGCTCCAGACCACACTAATTTATACAGTAGCCAAATCGGTTGCTCACCACTTTAATGCCAGTAGCTCACAAAGAAGAATTTTTGCTTGCAAGACTCCACAGCCTAGAGGGAGCATTGGTGACAACTCTGGTTTATACAGTATTTACCATGTTCACTGAAATGTGGACCTTTTATAGTGCAGTCCTATGCAGAGTTCATGATTTCTATAGTACTTACACTGGAGTAACTCTGCACTGGATTGCACTGCACCAGAGTAATCCTAAACAGAGTTACAGTCTACTAAACCCATTTAATTCACATAATGCAGCATTTTAAGTAAAAAAAAAACTATTTAAGCATATGAAGTTTATGACATTCTTGAGCTTACAGATATTACTTGTTCCTACTGTAGAATAAAATATATGTACAGAATATTGTCTGAAATACACAATTTCAGGTTCTGA
Organism: Gekko japonicus; assembly: GCF_001447785.1. Lineage (NCBI taxonomy): Eukaryota > Metazoa > Chordata > Lepidosauria > Squamata > Gekkonidae > Gekko > Gekko japonicus. The sequence continues at coordinate 39,154 of NW_015175511.1, read as the reverse complement.
CAAGCAAACTCCTACCAGAAGACAAGCTCATCTGGTAGGCATATATATTAGTTTGACCTGATTTCTTTATGTCTAAAAGGATTCTTTCCTGTTACTTTTCCTGGCATTCTGTAACTCACTCTTTTCAAGCTTAACTCTTATCTTCTGTGAGAAGGAATGCCTGCACTTGATTTGACTAGCCTGAACATTTGGAAATGTATGATAAACACAGTTTAGCAACTGAATGCTGCAAACATCCTACAATACTGGATAGAACAAGGACATCTCTGAACTTTGGAAATCAAACACTGCCTGTTGGGGGTAGGAAAATCTATTACTTTTTCTAGAAATGTGGTTAATGTTAACTGAGCTCACATTTTACAAAATCTGCAAGATGCATGAATTGGCAGTTGTATAATTTATAAAACCGACACCATTCACTTCCTAAGAAATATATTACTCTCTGTGTGTGTTACAAGAAGACATTCAGTGGGGGGGGGGGTTTGGGGGGGATTCATCTCGCCATCCTGGCTTGACATCCCTGCTGATGTGGTCTTGTGATGGCATGTTACAACCCTTTCCAAAAAGTCACTTTTGCAAAGTGCTGCCATTTGCCTTATGAAGAAAGGCCAATTAGCAAGGAACCTTTGGGTTGCTAGAGTAAAAGTGGCTGCTGGAGACCATTGGTCTGCAAGTCTTTAAAGTTCTTGGGATTCCTTGTTGGTGAAGGAACATATTGGATCTTTCTTTGATTTGCAGCTTTCTAATTGACTCTATTGATTTACATCATGTAGCATGAACAAATTTAAAAAAACCCTCTGACATTTCCCGTTGTGGGAAAATGAAAACACTGAATGGATTCTTCAGGGAGCGGTGGCGCAGGCAGTAAAACGCCTGCTATAACATCTAGCGAACAGCCATTAACAGCTGTTCGAGACCCACTGCGGCCAGGGTGAGCTCCCGGCCCTAGTCCCAGCTCCCGCCCACCCAGCGGCTCGAAAGCATACTTGCGAGTAGACAAAGCACCATAGTTCAGAAGAATCTTGTGGTTGGCAAGGCTCAGTTTTTGTCTTGTGTTTTTCCTCTACCTGCCCTAGGTGGCAGGGGGCACCCTCCTCCCCGTGGGGGGCGTGCAGCAGACAGCAACGGCAGTGATGGTGGCGATGGTGAAACAGCGACGGTGAGATGGCCTGGCGACCCAGCAAAGCATGCAAGCAGCAGAGCCGGACGGAGGCGGAGCTACGGAGGCATGGTGACGTGTGGCGCGGCGCGGCGGAGCCAGTTGGACAGAGCCGAGGCTGCAGCCGGCGCGTGACCGCTCTCTAGGAGGAGGCCGCCGGAAGAAGCCACTGAACGAAAAAAAGACCAGCTCCAAGGCACCAGGAGGAAGAACGCCGGAACAACACCTATAACCCCGAAGCCTGCCGGAATAAGAGGCCGAAAAAACAACAACAACAAGAAGAGCCGCTCTGCTGCCTGGGTGCTGGTAGGTAGTCACCTCCCCTGTTAATGTGGCCCTAGAATAGGTAATGTAATCATATGTAAACTGCTCAGAGACCCTTTGGGGTCTGAGCGGTATACAAGTCGAACGTTAAATAAAAATAAATAAATAAATAAAACCCTGACACTTGGGGTTCAGGGAATGGGTTTTGCAATGGGATCACATGCGCCCCCCGCCCCCCATTCCTGGTTTTGTGCATCATCTGGGAAGAAGACGCAGGAAACCCAGACTGAAGCGGCTGCAGCGATTAACGTGGCATCGTGAGCGGGTTTCTCTCTGCCAGACAGAAAGGGAAGGCCCCTCGTGGGATCGCTGCCCCTGAAGGAAAGGGAACTCCCCAGCGTGACCAGCCTCCTAGTCTTTTCTCGCGGCTCCTTCTAGCGTTCCCACGTGTGCATGGCAAAATCCTCACATCGCTCCGTCTGGCCTTACCTGAAGAAGGGCGCGTTGGGGGGGGGGGAGGACGAGCCAGATTCCTGATGTTTAGCACATACTTTTCAAAGCCTCCCAGAGGAACGTCTTTCAAGAACAGCCCGTGTGTGTCTGTGTGTGTGTGTGTGTGTGTGTGTGTGTGTGTGTGTGTGTACAGGAGGAGGAGATCTAAGCATCTGGGATCTGGCATTCCGCCTCTCTCTGTCTTGCACCGTGCCTTTTATCAAGCGCTTCAGGTTTTCCCGCACTCCCTACAGGGGAGGTGTCAAGAGACCGGTGGAACTCAGGATCAGAAAAAAGGGAGGCGTTTAGCCAGGGGTTGGCCCTGCTTCTGAGTAGCAGGAAGGGGTGCGTGGGTCAGGCCAACTTGGCTTTGGCGCCGCACCTTGTTTAGAAGAGTCACCGCCGATAGTGTGTGGGCGTGCGTGCGTGTGCTCACAAAACTGCATTTGGATCTCCCCTGCTATGTTTGTGTGTCTGATTCTGACATATTGCCTTCCTCCTCCTCCGCGGAATCGGGTAACATCAGTGTTTTAAAAAATGGGTAATATCCTTGAGCATAGTGGCATTGTCTTGGCGCATCAGTAGCCCCGCAGCACTGTGTAAGCAGATCCGGGCCTGGAGAGGAAACCAGTGTGGGGAGAGGTGTTCTGTACTGGGGTATCTGGTTAGTACAGCAGCGTTTGCCCAGTCATAAAAACATGATACTGAGTGCGGTCAATAAACCTCCCATTTAAGTGTATTGCAAAAGAGGTAAACTTGCATTTATTCAGGTAGATCCAGCTCACGTTCAGGTTGCAGTCGAAAGAAGAGAAGGAAGCCTAGTCCAAAGAGTTCTTTCCCCATCACACGTGGCCAGCTTGTCCGGCATCAGGTGCGCGGGAGCGTGAAGGCATTGCATCTACGGGGGATGCAGACCTGCACAGCCATGTTTCTCCATGGAAGGCCATGAGAAGTCAGTGAGAGGACAAAGGGATAGGAGAGGGCAGAGGGCAGCTCCCAGGTGAAGACAAAGAGAAGCAACCCATTCAAGGAGATAACACCTAGACACACTTGGAGTGATATAGCGCCCCCCAAGAAGAAGAGGAGACTGGATTTATACCCCGCCCTTCACTACCCGAAGGTGTCTCAGAGCGGCTTACAGACTCCTTTCCCTTCCCCTCCCCACAACAGATACCCTGTGAGGCAGGCGGGGCTGAGAGAGCTCTGAGAGAACTGCCCTTGAGAGAACTTGTGACTGACCCAAGGTCGCACCAGCATACCTAACAAGGGATACTCCAAAAAGCAGCTCATTCTGTCACTTTGATCTGGAAGAAGAAGAGATTGGATTTATACCCCGTCCTTCACTACCCGAAGGAGTCTTAAAGCGGCTTACAATCTCCTTTCCCTTCCCCTCCCCACAACAGACACCCTGCGAGGTAGGCGGGGCTGAGAGAGCTCTCTCGAGGACTCGCCTTGAGAGAACAGCTCTTGTCAGAACTACAGCTTGCCCAAGGTCATCCAGTAGGTGCAAGTGGAGGAGTCGGGGTTCTCCCCCGGTTCTCCCAGATTAGAGTCTGCGCTGCTAACCATTACACAAATACTGACCTGTATGGACCAAGAAGAAGAAGAAGAAGAGATTGGATTTATCCCCCGCCCTTCGCTACCCAGAGGAGTCTCAGAGCGGCTGACAATCTCCTTCCCCTTCCCACAACAGACACCCTGTGAGGCGGGTGGGGCTGAGAGAGCTTTCTCGAGGACTGATGCTGAGAGAACGGCTCTGACAGAACTATGGCTTGCCCAAGGTCATCCAGCAGCTGCAAGTGGAGGAGTGGGGAATCAAACCCAGTTCTCCCAGATTGGAGTCCGTGCACTTAACCATGACACCAAACTGGCTCTCTTCATAAGAGGCTTCCTTCATATAGCAGAGGGATTGGGATAGGAGAGAGAGGCTAGTTTTTAACTTGTTGAGCGTCTTTCAAGGCAAAGGGATTTGCTGTGCTGTTAAGACTGTTTTGTCCTGTGGCAGAGAATTGCAGCGGCAGAAGAACATAAGAACATAAGAGAAGCCAATGTTGGATCAGGCCAATGGCCCATCCAGTCCAACACTCTGTCACACAGTGTCCAAAACCCAGGTGCCCTCAGGAGGTCCACCAGCGGGGCCAGAACTCCAGAAGCCCCCCCCCACTGTGCCCCCCCAAGCACGAAGAATAGAGAGCATCACTGCCCCTGACATAAGAACGTAAGAGAAGCCATGTTGGATCAGGTCAGTGGCCCACCCAGTCCAACACTCTGTGTCACACAGTGGCCAAAACCCAGGTGCCCTCAGGAGGTCCACCAGCGGGGCCAGAACTCTAGAAGCCCCCCCCACTGTTGTCCGCTAAGCACCAAGTATACAGAGCCTCACTGCCCCAGACATAGTTCTCCATCTATACCTTCTGGCTAATAGCCACTGATGGATCTCTGCTCCATATGTTTATCTAATCCCCTCTGGAAGTTGTCTGTGCTTGTAGCCGCTGCCACTTCACGTGGAAGTGAATTTCTGCAGGAGCCGGGGGTGCCGTGGCAAGTAGCTAGCTGGACTTCAGCCTCAGCCCACCCCATGCAGGGCAGCTCCGGTGTTTGATTCAGGCTTCTTGCTCCGAACGCTGGCATGCGCTTGTGCAGTCACGTGCTGCTCTGTGCAAAGTGGTGAACCTGGAAGCCTTTCCACTAGGACTGAGGCTAAAGTAATCCTAGAGGAAAGCAGGCCATTTCAAAGGATGCTTCTGCGGTCTACTCCTGTAAGGCCGTAGTAGGGCCACAATCATGAGGAGGATGAGAAGAGGAGGAGGAGATTCGATTTATACCCTGCCCTTCACTACCTGAAGGAGTCTCAGAGCGGCTGACAATCTCCTTCCCCTTCCCACAACAGACACCCTGTGAGGCGGGTGGGGCTGAGAGAGCTTTCTCGAGGACTGATGCTGAGAGAACGGCTCTAGCTCTGAGAGAACTTGTGACTGACCCAAGGTCCCTCCAGCAGCTGCATGTGGAGGCGTGGGGAATCAAACCCGGTTCTCCCAGATTAGAGTCCACGCTCCTAACCACGACACCAAACTGGCTCCTAACCGCGACACCAAACTGAGCAGCCTCCGTTCAAATTTTTAAATGAGCTGAATGCACATAAAGAGTGGTTTGAGCGGCGTATTCTTATGTAGTAGTTATCTCTCAGCATTCGCCCTGACGCGGAGGGCCCAAGCTAGTCTGATCTGATCAGATCTCGGAAGAGAAGCCGGTCCTGGCTCGTGCTCGGGTGGGAGACCACCGAGGAAGTCCGGGGCTGCTACGCACCGGCAGGCAAGAGCAAACCATTTCTGTTCATCTCTTGCCTTGAAAACCTCACAAGGTGTTGCTGTAGCTCAGCTGCAACTTGACACTTTCCAACAAGGGTTATTATGGTTATTGTTGTTGTTGTTCAGTCGCACAGTCAAGTCCGACTCTTTGCGACCCCATGGACCAGATCACGCCAGGCCTTCCTGTCTTCCGCCGTCCTCTGGAGTTTGCTCAACTTCATGTTCGTTGCATCGATGACACTGTCTAACCATCTCATCCTTTGCCGTCCCCGTCTTCTTTGACCTTCAGTCTTTCCCAGCATCAGGGTCTTCTTCTCCAGTGAGGGCTCCCTTCTCATTGGGTGGCCAAAGTATTTGAGCTTCAGTTTCATTATCTGGCCTTCCAGGGAACAGTCAGGGTTGATTTCTTTTAGGATTGACTGATTTGATCTCCTTGCAGTCCAAGGGACTCTCAAGAGTCTTCTCCAGCACCATAGTTCAAAAGAATCTATTCTTCGGCACTCGGCCTTCCTTATAGTCCAACTCTCGCAGCCATACATGACTACTGAAAGACTATTGAAAGAGGTAGTCAATCTTTAAAGGTACAATTGTGGTCTTAGGGTACTGTCTCAGTGATGATCTGGTTCTTATAGATCCACATGGGTCAATGCAGGGGTAATTCATGAGGACAACCAGATGGATTTCACCTAGAGAACTGGTGTTGAGTAGTGATGGGCATGAACTGGGAAAATGTGGTATGGTTCATGGTATGCCAGCTTCATGAACCATGAAACATCACAAATAAACCAGTTTCATTTGTGAGGTTTGTGACATGGTAGAACACCCCTCAGCATGATAGAGACACCAAACTCACAAGGGATATCCGGCTAACCCTCCTCTACCTACATGCCAAGGTTGGTGAGGATTGAATTTATGGGGTTCGAGTTATGGCTCCCCCAAAGAAGGTGTCCCCAGGAAAGCATTTTCTGGGGAAATGACAAGCACAGGTTCATGAGGGTCAGGATTTAAAGGCTGAGCCCGGGGGGTGCAGAAAAAGACAAGTTCGTTTCCTTCCTCTCACCATATGGTCCCTTTCATCTGTGTGCTGTGATCATTATTACTAACCACTCGGCTGGTTTGGACTGGCAGGCAGGCAGCCGGAGGTGGAGCTTAACCCCCCCCCCCGCAGAACAACGAACCTCTGCTGGCGTTGGATACTTCTGGTGCCTGCATTTCCCTCTGTCCCTTCCAACGGATTGCAGGAGTGTACCCTTCAAGCGGCTTCTCTCCCCGGGGGGGGGCATCCTAGGAACGCATTTGGTGATTTTGTTTTGGGCAAGGAAACCATAAATCGTTCTGCTCTCGGCTCTCATTCGGCAGCTAGCTATGGCCCAGCACGGATGTCCCGATTCCTCTGTTATCATTGCTCTTATCTCGTGCTATTTTGGCTGGGATTTGTGGAGGTTCTAATTGAGGCCCCGGTGCAGAGGTCCGGGAAGTGCACGGAACTAAAGAGGGAAGGTCTTCAGGACCTGGGAGAGCTCCCAAGGTGCACAGAGGTTGCACTGAAGAGAGCCTTTAAGCCAGAGGTGTCGAACTCATTCGTTACGAGGGCCGGATCTGACACAAATGTCATTTTGTCGGGCCGGGCCGTGTGTGCCATAAAACGTAATGCCAGGTAAGTAAAGGTAAAGGTCTCCCTTGCTTGAAAGCCAGTCGAGTCCGACTCTAGGGTTGCGGTGCTCATCTCCGTTTCAAAGCCGAAGAGCCAGCGCTGTCCGAAGACGTTTCCGTGGTCATGTGGCCGGCATGACTAAACACCGAGGTGTACGGAACGCTGTGACCTTCCCACTGAAGCGGTACCTATTTATCTACTCGCAATTCCTTGCTTTCGAACTGCTAGGTTGGCAGTTGCTGGAACTGGAGACAGAAGCTCACTCCATCACGCGGCACCCGGGTCTCGAACTGCTGAACTACTGACCTTCCACAGCCTGCAGTTCAGCATCTTAACCACTTGAGCCACCACAGCTCCGGTACCGGAGATATAAACTGTATGAAGGACAGCAGCTGGTAAGCTCCGAGTTGGTGTACCCGTGGGCTGGGAGAGGGGTGCAAAGGAAAACCCACATG
>NW_015175511.1:30033-30828 GCF_001447785.1 Gekko japonicus | reverse complement strand
CAGAGGTGTCGAACTCATTCGTTACGAGGGCCGGATCTGACACAAATGTCATTTTGTCGGGCCGGGCCGTGTGTGCCATAAAACGTAATGCCAGGTAAGTAAAGGTAAAGGTCTCCCTTGCTTGAAAGCCAGTCGAGTCCGACTCTAGGGTTGCGGTGCTCATCTCCGTTTCAAAGCCGAAGAGCCAGCGCTGTCCGAAGACGTTTCCGTGGTCATGTGGCCGGCATGACTAAACACCAAGGCGCACGGAACGCTGTGACCTTCCCACCGAAGTGGTACCTATTTATCTACTTGCTCCACCATGCTGAAGCCACAACCAGAGTGGCCCCGCCCACTCCCCCCAGCAGCCTCCTGTTTCCTCCCTCGCACTAGTTGCTTGCAGGCTGCGTAAGAGCCCTGGGTGGGCCGGTTCTTGCCCCCCGGGTCTTACGTTTGACAACCCTGCTTTAAGCACTACCACAGAGCCAATGTCTGTCCAAACCTTTGCCTCTCAGCATTAAGCCGGAGTGATTGTAAAGGGAGGCACCCTGCCTTGGGGTGTATTGTTCCGGCGTTGTTGTACATCCATTAGGTATATCTTGAGCTTCACAGGACAGAAATGTGGAGCCTTTTGTGTTACTGAGTCTGCTGGTGAAGACCTCGGCTCAGACTCTTTGCCTCAGTGGTCTGAACGGCAGCTTCAGGGACGCTTTCCCTTAGACCAGTGGTGGCGAACCTATGGCCATGGGGGCCAGAGGCAGCACTCAGAGCCCTCTCTGTGGGCATGCGTGCCATCGCCCCAGCCAGGCCCAGACC
>NW_015175511.1:28525-29930 GCF_001447785.1 Gekko japonicus | reverse complement strand
CCAGACCATCATTAAAGTGTCAAATTCTCTGCCAAATAATTTTAAGTAAAAGAAAGCATTTGGGATTGCTTTCCTTACTTTGTTTGGATCATCTTAAGTTAATGTAGAAATAAAGTTTCTAAAGTAAAACCTCAGTATTCAGGTTAAATGGCCGTGTTGGCACTTTGCGATCAATAAGTGGGTTTTGGGTCGCAGTTTGGGCACTCGGTCTCTAAAAGGTTCGCCATCACTGCCTCAGACTGTGCCTGTATCAAGCTTTGGGAATACAGGGCCTTTGGGGCTGGCGTTGTTACCCACATCTGTATAAGGTAGAACAGGGCCCCCCCAACCTTTCTGAACCTGCAGGCAGTTTTAGAGCAGAACTTTTGCACTTTTAGAGCAGAAGCAGCAGCAAGTGTCCGAGGGAGTTAACTTGCACATACAGAGAATATGGTGATGAGTAATGGGCAAAAGGACAGCACACAAACGTAGAAGACCACCAAGGAGGGAAAGGCGGGATAACACAGACAGAGAAAACAAGGGAGGATAATACAAATGTAAGCACACGGACAAGACCCCCAAGGTGCAAATTGGGGTGGTGGTGGTGAGAGGTGGGCACAGCTTTCCTGAAACCAGAAGCCCCTGTTACCCCAACCGGTAGTCCTGCCCACGGCGTGAGGCCATACGACTCGTATCGCCCGAGCGAGAAGGGGATGGGTTTCACCCACACTTCTTTCCCGTGTGCTGGTTCTTTCCCCCCCCACCCGGTCTGCAGCATCCCTCGGAGACGTTGCCAGCGCCTCGTCAGTGACCTGCGCGCCGATTGGCCCCGCTTAGGCAGTGGAGTGAATCACTGACTCCTTAAACTGGTTCTGCGGCTAAGGACTTAGCCGCGTCACCGCACTGGGGCCGGGGATGCTGATGTGATGTGACAGCGGCCCCACACACCTCCCCGAACGCGGCCGCTCGGGGCAATGGCCAGCGTGCTCCTCCACCACATCCCGGAAAGCGAGGAGCCGGCTTGTCGAGCCATGGCTTCCCAGTCCGCTCCGAGCCATTATCCACCTAGATGGGAAGAGGGACGTGGACGGACGCCACCCCCCTTCCTCTCCATCGCCACCTGCGCCGGCGTGGCGGGGGAGGGAGACGCGAGGAGCGGCCTGGTGGCTGAGGAGTCAGGTCTGGTGGCTGAGGTGACCTTTTGACGTCACCGAGGAAGCGGTTTTAGTGCCTGTCAACCGAACGGGAAATGGTGTCTCCGGGCCCCCCTGGCCGTCCCTCCCCCCCTCCCCCTTGTCAGGGTTATTTACTTGAAGGCCTCACTGGAGTGGCGTTAATGGAAGTGACAGGCTGGCAGAGGATGGTATTTGGGATTAGGAGGGAGGTTGGCAGAACCTTGGCATTAACTCTTTGGAGGCCTGTGTCC
>NW_015175511.1:23065-28484 GCF_001447785.1 Gekko japonicus | reverse complement strand
GAAGGATGTTGACAAGCCCGAGCGTGTCCAGAAGAGGGCAACCGGGATGGCGAGAGGGTTGGAATCCAAGTCTTACAAGGAAAGGCTGAGAGAGTTGGGTTTGTTTAGCCCGGGAAAGAGAAGGCTTAGAGGGGACAGGATTGCAGTCTTCAAGTATCAGAAGGGCTGTCATGTAGAAGATGGAGCAGATCTATTCTCTCTTGCTCCGGATGGCAAGACTAGATCTAATGGGTGGGAATTACAAGGGAGTCGTTACCGGCTAAATCTCAGGAGAAACGTCCTAACTGTCAGAGTGGTCGAGCAGTGGAACAGTCTGTCTCAGGAGGGGGTGGATGCTCCTTCGCTGGACGTTTTCAAGCGGAGGCTGGACAACCATCTTTCGGGTATGTTGTAGGTATGTAGGGCTCTCTTTCAGCTACGCTCCTGCATAGTGCAGGGGGTTGGACTAGATGACCTGCATGGTCCCTTCCAACTCTCACATTCTATGATTCTATGAGTCCCGGGTGTTCACGTTTGGCGCTCGGCAGTCAAGTCAGGGGGGGATGGGCATTTTTCCTGGGATCCTGTGCTGTTGAAAAGGGGGACAGCCATGTGGTAGGGTGGGCTTAGAAGGTTGGACTTGAGAGCGGGCAGGCTGGGGGTCCAGTCTCCACTCAGCCATTATATACCCTGGGTCAGCATGAGCCACTTTGGTGTAGCGGTTAGGGGCACGGACTCTAATCTGGGAAAACCGGGTTTGATTCCCCACTCCTCCACATGCAGCTGCCGGTGTGACCTTGGGTCAGTCACAAGTTATTTCAGAGGTTTTTCTCTCAGGAGTGGTTCTGGAAAGAGCTCTCTCAGCCCCACCTACCTCTGTTGAGGGGAAGGGAAGGGAAAGGAGATGGTAAGCCCCTCTGAGACTCCTTCGGGTAGTGAAGGGAGGGGTATAAATCCAGTCTCTCCTCCTCCTCCTCCTCCTCCCTCACAGCCTCAGCTACCTCACCAGAGCCAGATTCGAGTCCAGTAGCACCTTAAAAACCAATAAGATTTGGGGGCTCTAAGCATTCGAACCTAGCAGTTCGAAAGCAAGAAATTGCAAGTAGATAAATAGGTACCACTTCGGTGGGAAGGTCACAGCATTCCGTGCGCCTTGGTGTTGAGTCATGCCGGCCACGTGACCACAGAAACGTCTTCGGACAGCGCTGGCTCTTCGGCTTGGAAACGGAGATGAGCACCGCAACCCTAGAGTAGGACTCGACTGGCTTTCGAGCAAGGGAGACCTTTACCTTTAAGCATCCGAGGGTCGAAGCTCTTTTCATTGTGTATCTCACCAGGTTGTTATGAGGGATAAACTGGAGGATGAGAGGGTTGCCTACCCGGCCCTGAGCCGGAGGAAAGGCAGAATAAGAATATAATAACTACATACACTGCCGTAACATGAATACGCCACCTCCACCCAACCAGCCCCCAAACAAAGCCCGTCTGCAGGATGGGCAGGATATAAATACAAAATAATAAATAACAGCTAAATAATGCCACCGACACGGCATGGGGTAATAACGGGAGGTATGTAAGGAATGAGTTTCGAACAATTTTGTACTGATGGAAAGGTCAGGCCTGGGGGCAATTATTAGGGCCGTCGCTGCCAGCTGACCAAGCACGTCTGCACCATAATCCCCTTCCTCCAGCCCAGGTCCGTGCCAACCAGCTCCTTTGGCACCGCCCGGGCCACTTCTCTCCGCCTTCTCCAGGGCTGCGCTAACATCCCAGCCTGCTCTCGAGTGTGTGACCTTTTTGGGGAAGCGGAGCCCCATGCGCGTGCTCCGTGCGGGTCTGAAGGGACCCCCGAAAAAGCAAAGCTTTGCCTTGGGCCTTCCAGAGAGTCCTTGTCAAGAACCTCGTTGTTCGCAGAGGCGTCTGTAGGTAGTGTTCCCATTGCACACTATTGCGTTGCAGCTTTGAAAGGCTCAGACAGGCCTGAGGGACAGCAGTTAAAAGTGTGCGTGTGTGTGTGTGTGGGGGGAGATTCCCAGATCGGTAAACATGAGCTGTAGGGGGAAAGATCCTAGTTCAAAAGACACCGTTGGTGTTAGGTGGAGACTGGGTTGCCAGCTCCGGGTTGGAAAATATGTGGAGATTTTGGGTGTGGCGCCTGAGGAGGGCGGGTTTTGGGAAGTGGAGGGGCTTCAGCAGGGTATAATATAGAGCCCACCTTCCAAAGTGACCGTTTTCCCCAGGTGAACCGATCTCTGACGGAGATCGGTTCACTTGGAGAAAATGGCCGCTTTGGAACACGGACTGTGTGACCTTAGGCCTCCCCTTGAGGTCCCTTCCCTCCCCAAACCGCGGCGGAGAAAATGGCCGCTTTGGAACACGGACTTAGGCCTCCCCTTGAGGTCCCTTCCCTTCCCAAACCGTGGTCTCCTCAGGTTCCGCTCCCCAAATCTCCAGGTATTTCCCAACCCCGAGCTGGGAACCCTATCCTTTGACCAATGTTCCCTCTAAGCTGTGGAGTCTTGTGAGCAAAAATTCTACTTGGTGAGCTCCTGGCATTAAAGCTGCGAGCGAGCCATTTGGCCGCTGCATCAATTTACTTTGCTCTGGAGCCGTCCTTCCTGAACCGAGACAAAGATGTGTGAGCCGGAGGCTAAAAAACTGTGAGCTGGCTCACACTGACTCAGCTTAGAGGGAACACTGCCTTTGACCCGTCTTGGTCTCTTCCCCAACGCTCCCTCTAAGCGGTGGGGTCTTGTGAGCAGATATCCTACTTTGTGAGCTGCTGGCATTCAAGTGGTGACCGAGCTACTTGACTAGTGCATGAATTGCTTTGCTCTGGAGCCCCATCCTTCCCGAGCGAAGTCAAAAATGAGTGAGCCGGAGGCTAAAGAACTGTGAGCTAGTTCACACTAACTCAGCTTGGAGGGAACACTGCTCTTCCGCCCCACACACATGGTCTCCCGCTTGCACATCCCTGCCTTCATTGCTTCCAAGCACACCGCTGCATTAAGTCGCATCGGCCGCTGTGCTACTCTCAGGACAAGTGTGTCCCTTTAAAAAAAAACAAAACCGCACTCTAATTAAGGTGGTGAAACCCGGGGAGATCTTCTGTGACTTGTTTGTTACTTAGAAGCCTGGGGCGACGCTCTGGCCGGCAGGACCCTGACAAGTGGCCAGGGAAACCTTTTAATGATCCGTCCACCAAACCAGTCATGGAGAAAGCTCTGCGTTGTGTGTGTGTGTATATCCATGTGGGGAGGAGAGAGAAGAATGCAGTAAAAATCACAGTAATGATGGTCAGACCCAACGGTGGCCCAGGCGGTCTGCGTGGTGCCAGGGGGAGCTAAAGGGAGACCCCCTCTTCCCACTCCCAGGTGGAAGTGGCTGCCTCGAGTGGTAATGAGGTCAGGAGGAAGGGGGGGGAGGAAGGCTAAACTTTGCTCCTTTCCCTCGGCAGCGGCTCCGCTTTGCTTGGGATAGGCTTGTCTGGATGCTGTTAGCAAAATCCCTAGGAGCTGTGGTGGCTCAAGTGGTGAAGACGCAGAACTACAGGCTGTGGAAGGTTGGTAGTTCGGCAGTTCGAGACCCGAGTGTGCCGCATGACGGAGTGAGCTCCCGTCTCTAGTTCCAGCTCCTACCAACCTAGCAGTTCGAAAGCAAGAAATTGCAAGTAGATAAATAGGGACCACTTCGGTGGGAAGGTCACAGCGTTCCGTGCGCCTTGGTGTTTAGTCATGCCAGCCACATGAGACCACCGAAACGTTTTCGGACAGCGCTGGCTCTTCGGCTTTGAAACGGAGATGAGCACCGCAACCCTAGAGTCGGATTCGACTGGCTTTCGAGCAAGGGAACCTTTACCTTTACCTTCTGTACCTGGGAGCGTCCCAGTTTCCTGGCGGCCAGCTCCTGGTGAATCCCTGTCTCTGTTTTGTCCCTGTTTTTGTGGTTGTTGTTGGGAGGGGTATCCTGAATCTTTTTTAGCAAGTATCTCTAGAAAGGGTGCATTTAAGGAAGGTATTATTGATACATTTTGTATGTCATGTACAGATGTGGGAGGAAGCACTTATGTTTGTCTAGAAACTGCAGGAATCGGGAATGCGTTTCTGTTACCCCCACCCTAACCGTTCCCAGGGCGATTTCATTGTCCGGAGCGGTAACATCCATTGGCTCTTGCCTTTAGGAACAGGATATTCTGTTCGTCGCCCACACAGTTAAAACCTCCCGGAACATCTGGGCCGGCCTGTTACCTTCAGGACAAAACAGGTCAGCGGCCGTGGACAAACGTGGCCGTTTCCAACACATTATTATAGCAACACCTCTGTTGTGCCCGTCTTTTGCAAATGTGCTTTCAGAAGGGATGTTGACCTACAAATCCCTAAAGTACTCGGGCTATTATTTAGGCAATTTGTCGGCTGCCTCTCCAGACCTCCTTGAGGCAGCTTCAAACCATCCCGTTTTTCTTAAGGTTTCCCCAGGTTTCTAAATTCTGGCAGTCACGAGTTTTCTTCCCAGGTGCTTTGCAACATACAGAGATTTCTATACAGAGTGTTGTTCTCCTGCGAGCTGGACCCGATCCCTTCTGGGGTGTACGTGTGCGTGTATCTGCTCTCAAAAGTCCACCTTCTTATCTGCATACTGCCATAATCATACCTTCGGGACCACGTCTTGCCCCGTGCCCTGCCACAAAAGCATTGCTCATTGGAGCAGGGTGTCCTGCGTGTGACACCCTGCAAACAGCCAAATCAACCACTGCCTGTACCTGGCCATTCTCTTTAGAGGCCCCCGTCTTATGGAACACCTGAGGAGGTCAGGGCGGCTCCGACCCTCCTGGCTTTCCACGAACGATACTAAACTGAATTATTCTGGAGGTCTTTTTAACATAAGCAATAAGGCTATGCTGTAACCAGATGGATCAGAAAGATGTTTTGACACCGGCACAGGGGCTGAGCCCTGAGCTGGATTGGCTAGGCTAGCCCGACCTCTACAGATCTCGGAAGCTAAGCTGGGTTGGGCCTGGTGATTGCTTGGATGGGAGACCACCAAGGAAGTCCCGGGTCGCTAGGTATACAGCAGGCAGGCAACAGCAAACCTCTGGAGCCAGTTTGGTGTCGTGGTTAAGAGCGGCGGACTATAAACTGGGAGAACCGGGTTTGATTCCCCACTCCTCCACATGAAGCTGCTGGTGTGACCTTGGGCCAGTCACAAGCCATGCGCTCTCTAAGCCGTTGAGCCCTGTGAGCAAAAATTCTACTTTGTGAGCGACAGGCCTTAAAGTTGTGAGCGGGCCATTCGGCTGCTGCATAAGTTAGTTTGCTCTGGGGCCCCATCCTTCCTGAGCGAAGACAAAGATGTGTGAGCCAGAGGCTAAGAAATGGTGAGCTAGCTCACACTCACTCAGAGCTGTTCTCTCAAGGACAGTTCTTGGGAGAGCTCTCTCAGC
>NW_015175511.1:21359-21541 GCF_001447785.1 Gekko japonicus | reverse complement strand
TCGGGGGCTCCGAAGCGGGGGGTTACCCGCCCCCCGGGCACATTTGGCAAGCCTAGCTCTCGTGTAGAGAGGCCCATCAACAGGCTGGCAGCCGCATTTTGCACCAGCTGCAGCTTCCAGATTTGGGACAAGGGCAGCCCCATGTAGCAAGCATTGCAGTAGTCCAATCTCAAGGCGGCCAT
>NW_015175511.1:21023-21316 GCF_001447785.1 Gekko japonicus | reverse complement strand
CCGTTGCCAGGCCATTGCGTTCGAGGAAGGGAACCAGCTGCCTAATCAGCCGTAGGTGGTAAAAGTGCCCGATCCAGGTCATCTGGGGTAAAGTCGGACTGACCGCCCAACAACAGATAGAGCTGGGTGTCGTCTGCATATTGGTGACACCCTAGCCTGTGCCTCCGGGCTATCTGGGCAAGGGGGCGTGTATAGATGTTGAATAGCATTGGGGATAGCACCAATGCTCCCTCTAAGCTGTGGAGTCTTGTGAGCAAAAATTCTGCTTTGTGAGTTACTGGCGTTAAAGTTGT
>NW_015175511.1:6342-21003 GCF_001447785.1 Gekko japonicus | reverse complement strand
GTTTGCTCTGGAGCCCCATCCCTTCCTGGGCGAAGACAAAAATCTGTGAGCTGGAGGCTAAAAAACCCTGAGCTAGCTCACACTAACTCAGTTTAGAGGGAGCACTGGATAGCACCGCCCCCTGGGAAGCCTCCGGGACGTCTGGCCCTCCCAATGCATCCTCCAAGTGGCGCCTGAAGATCTCCCACTTTTACCTAGATCGCTTCCCTTGGAGAAAAGGGCTGCTACGGAGGATGAATGGCATCTTATCCTGCTGAGGCCCCTCCCCTTCCCAAACCCCGCCCTCAGACCCCGCCCCCAAAATCTCCCAACCCAGAGCTGGCAATATAGCCCGATGCTGTCAGATCTTGGAAGCTAAGCAGGGCTGGTACTTGCATGGGAGGTCACCAAGGAAAATGTTGCAGAGGCAGGCAACGGCCAACCACCTCTGCTTCTCCCTCGCCTTGAAGACATGATGAGGAGCCCTGGCCTGGACAGACCCCGGCAAGTCCTATCTCCTCAGAACTCGGAAGCTCAGCGGGGTCAATTCTAACAAGTACTTGGAAGGGTGACCTCCAAGGAATAAGAGGGTAGGGGAAGGGAAAGGAGTTTGTAAGCCCCTCTGAGACACCTTTGGGTAGTGAAGGGCCATGGGGTATAAATCCAATCTCTTCTTCTTCTTCTAATCTGGGAGAACCGGGTTTGATTCCCCCACTCCTCCACTTGCACCTGCTGGATGACCTTGGGCAAGCCACAGTTCTGATAAGGGCTGTTCTTGGAAAAAAGAGCAGTTTCTGTCTAGAGCTCTCTCAGCCCCACCCACCTCACAGGGTGTCTGTTGTGGGGAGGGGAAGGAGTTTGTAAGCTGCTCTGAGACACCTCTGGGTAGTGTAGGGATGGGTAGAAATCTAGTCTCTTCTTCTAATCTGGTAGAGCCGGGTTTCATTCCCCCACTCCTCCACTTGCACCTGCTGGATGACCTTGGGCAAGCCATAGTAGTTTCTGTCAGAGCTCTTGCAGCCCCACCTGCCTCACAGGGTGTCTGTTGTGGGGAGGGGGAGGGAGAGGAGTTTGTAAGCCCCTCTGAGGCACCTTTGGGTAGTGAAGGGTGGGGTATGAATCCAATCTCTTCTTCATCTAGATCAAAGTGACAGAATGAGCTGAATTTTGGAGTATCCCTTGTTAGGTATGCTGGTGTGACCTTGGGCAAGCCGTAGTTCTGATAAGAGCTGTCCTTGAAAAAGAGGAGTTTCTGTCAGAGCTCTCTCAGCCCCGCCTCCCTCCCAGGGTGTCTGTTGTAGGGAGGGGAAGGGAAAGGGGTTTGTAAACCGCTCTGAGACACCTTTCGGTAGTGAAGGGAGGGGTATAAATCCAATCTCTTCTTCTTCTTCTACCTCTCTGAAAACGTGCACGCTCCACTAAGGGTCGCCAGATGTCAGCCATGACTTCCGAGCGCGCGTGTGTGCGCGCGGACACACACAGACAGAGAAATGCTCACCCCCCCCCAAAAAAAAAACCCTATGAGGCTGCCACAAGTCAGCTGCAATTTGAGGGCACTTCACACATGCACGCATACACACACACACACAAGCAACATACATGTCCCAATCTGACCTGGACCATAAGCCTCACTACACAGGTGAGGTCCTAGCTTCTGGGCCAAGCTTTCAGGTGTTGGGACATTCACTCTCAACGACATGCCATCCTGCATGAAAATAAGAATAATAAGAGATTGGATTCATACCCTGCCCTTCACTACCCAAAGGTGTCTCAGAGCGCCTTACAAACTCCTTTCCCTTCCCCTCCCCATGACAGACACCCTGTGAGGTAGTTGGGGCTGAGAGAGCTCTTTTGAGAACTGCCCTTGAGAGAACTTGTGACTGACCCAAGGTCACACCAGCATACTTAACAAGGGACACTCCAAAATTCAGCTCATTCTGTCACTTTGATCTAGAAAAAGAAGAGATTGGATTTATACCCTGCCCTTCTCTCAGAGCGGCTTACAAACTCCTTTCCCTTCCCCTCCCCACAACAGGCACCCTGTGAGTTAGGCGGGGCTGAGAGAGCTCTGACAGAAACTGCTTGCCCAAGGTCATCCAGCCAGGTGCAAGTGGAGGAGCGGGGAATCAAACCCGGTTCTCCCAGATTAGAGTCCGCGCACTTAACCACTGCACCATAACTGGATTGGGGCCACAGTATTTTGGCGTAACAGATTCATGCCCAAAACAATTTCCCGGTGTCATGACCTGAGGCGCTGACAATCGCTCAAAGTATATTGAAAATGGCTTTCCCTTCAAATAATTCATCTCATCACTGCCGACCAGTTTCTTAGGAGTTTTCAAAGCCTTTGTGAATATAACCAAATTTTGCAAGCGTTTTTGTCCCTTCCCCTTTTGTTTTCTCCCTCTCGCGCGCAGTTCGTTCTTAGCAGACGGGTGGTTTCCTGAAACTGCGATCACCTCTTCCCTTCTTCGTCGGGGGACCCGGGTGGAACTCCACTGCCTTCCGAGTGCAATCCGTGCTCCAGCTGTCATGTTTGGGATCAGTCCTGTGTCGGCCTGGGATTGTGCATTTGGGCAAAGGCTGGTGTTTACAGCCGGTGACAGCGTAAACTGCCTGCAGCAAGGTTTTAGGGAAACTCACAAATAACCAATTGTTTCCTCCATGCCGCCCACAAGGTCTCTGCATGGCTGCAGGGTTCAGAAATGGACAGTCCAGGTGCCTGTCTCTTGGCTACCTGCTGCAATTCCTCCCGATGGCTCTTCATTGATACCGACATCCCATAATGTGAGTATTCTAGCGGCTTCTCAAAGTAACCCGGAGTGTGGCTGGAAAAACAGGACTGCTGGTTCGTGTGGTCCATGTATGGCCAAGGCAATGGAGTGGCTAGAGTGCCAGACTACAGCTGGAGAGTCTTGGGTTCGAGTCCCCGCTTTCCTATGAAGTCTGTTTTTGCTCTCCAGTCTTCCAAGGGGCTCAGGGCGACAGGCGTGGTGGTCCTCGCCCCATTTTGTCCTCTTAGCGGGCTCAGAGTGAGCGACTGGGCCCAAAGTCGCCAACAAGCTTCGTGACGGAATGGAGATTTCTGGTGTCTTCTGCTGGTTTTTGGTGCCACTGGCCCACCAAGGTCAGCATTGCCTACTCAGACTGGCAGCAACTCTCCAGGGTCTCAGGCAAGAAGTCTTTCACATCACCTACTACTTGATTCCTTTAACTGGAAATGGCAGTGATTGAACCTGGGACCTTCTACGCACAATCTGAGACCAACGTAGGGGAGCCAGTTTGGTGTCGTGGTTAGGAGCGCGGACTCTAATCTGGGAGAACCGGGTTTGATTCCCCACTCCTCCACATGCAGCTGCTGGCGTGACCTGGGGTCAGTCACAAGTCCCCTCAGAGCTGTTCTCTCATGAGCAGTTCTCTCAGAGCTCTCTCAGCCCCAGCTACCTCACAGGGTGTCTGTTGTGGGGAGGGGAAGGGAAAGGAGATTGTGAGCCGCTCGGAGACTCCTTTGGGGAGTGAAAGGCGGGGGATAAATCCAACCTCTTCTTCTCTGTTCTTCTGCATGCCCGGCAGACGGCTATCACTGGTGCCACTCAGCTGTGGTTGGTGTTGATGCCTCGTTGTTGTTGTTGTTAAGTCGCACAGTCAAGTCCGACTCTTCGCGACCCCACGGACCACATCACGCCAGGCCCTCCTATCTTCCACCATCCTCCGGAGTTTGCTCAATTTCATGTTCGTTTCCTCGACAACACTGTCTAACCATCTCACCCTTTGCCGTCCCCGTCTTCTCTGACCTTCAATCTTTCCCAGCCTCAGGGTCTTCTCCAGTGAGTGCTCCCTTCTCATTTGGTGGCCAAAGTATTTGAGCTTCAGTTTCATTATCTGGCCTTCCAGGGAACAGTCAGGGTTGATTTCTTTTAGGATTGACTGATTTGATCTCCTTGCAGTCCAAGGGACTCTCAAGAGTCTTCTCCAGCACCATAGTTCAAAAGAATCTATTCTTCGGCGCTCGGCCTTCCTTATGGTCCAACTCTCGCAGCCATACATGACTCCTGGGAATACCATCGCTTTGACCCTGGTGAATACCCCTAAGGAGAGCGAGGGCGGGAAGGAAGAGCCACCCTCACCGGGAGAGCTCCCATTTTGCAGATGGTTGCCGGCACGGAGATCGCTTTACAGTGAGGTTGTTTTTCAGCGAGTGGCACCGGTTTTCGACGTACACCACGGACGGCCCGCTTGCCCTTTTCAAAACCTCTGAGCCAAGAGACAGTGGATGAACAGGAGCCCTTTTCCAGGCAGGTGGGTAGGAGGGTTACTCTTCTCCAGCACCGTGGGATGCTGGGGAGGTTTTTTTGTTTTTTTTTTGTAAGCTGCCCTGAGGCCATCCATTTCAGGCACGTGCGGCTGCTTAACTGCTGAAAGTTCACTGCGGCAGCCGCTGTTGGGTCTTGTCACTCTGCAAACAGACAGCTAGTTACAGCCAGGAAACAAATACAAAACAATATGTGTCCTGCCTTACCCTGCCCCTGTAGAAATAGCTGGTGTGTTGTTTGGAATCTGGGGTGCAATACCTGTTTACTGTCAATCTCTTGATTTCTTTGTAATACCTCCTGATGGCCCCTGGTATATTTGGCCACTGTGTGACACAGAGTGTTGGACTAGATGGGCCATTGGCCTGACCCAACATTGGCTTCTCTTGTGTTCTTATAAGAGGGAATGGGACAAACATACGGAGCAGGGGTCCATCAGTGGCTCTTAGCCACACGGTATAGATAGAGACTCTCTTATGTCTGGCGCAAGGGATGCTCTGTCTTCTTGGTGCTTGGGGGGGGGCAACAGTGGGAGAGGGCTTCTGGTGTCTTGGCCCCACTGCTGGACCTCCTGATGGCACCTGGTATTTTTGGCCACTGTGTGACACAGAGTGTTGGACTAGATGGGCCATTGGCCTGACCCAACATTGGCTTCTCTTGTGTTCTTATAAGAGGGAATGGGACAAACATACGGAGCAGGGGTCCATCAGTGGCTCTTAGCCACACGGTATAGATAGAGACTCTCTTATGTCTGGCGCAAGGGATGCTCTGTCTTCTTGGTGCTTGGGGGGGCAACAGTGGGAGAGGGCTTCTAGTGTCCTGGCCCCACTGCTGGACCTCCTGATGGCACCTGGTATTTTTGGCCACTGGGTGACGCAGAGTGTTGGACTGGATTACACCTCACACTAACTCAGCTTAAAGGGAACTCTGACCTCAATATATACAACTTTTTCTGGTAAGGGAGGTTTATATGCCACATATTATTCAGCCTTTTTAATGAATGTTTTTATTAAAATTGTATATTCCAAAATTGAATATTCCCTAGACAGTGGCTGCAATCACACACACCAAATAATCCACTTTCTATCCACTTCCTAATTGGATTTTTGCTGTGTGAACTGGCAAGATCCAATTCAAATGTGCACCAAAGTGGATTATTTAGTGTGACTGCAGCCTGTCATAAGCTTTCAGAGCCACTTCATCAAATGTATTCATTCACTGTATGCCAGTATTCCACAACCTTAATGCTGACCTCTCTTTTGAGACATTTATAATAGGGAAGTCCCTATCATTGCAATTGCAACATCACCAATAAGAAGCTACAAATAGCTGGAAAAGATGGGGGTGAAAATGGAGGACTAATATCTGGGATGCTTATCCTCCTGTAATCTCTTACTACCAGACGTTCTCTGTTTCTCAGTGTTCACCCAGGCCAAAACACTGCCACATTTGACAAAGCTGCTTTCATTCACTAGAAGAAACCAAATTGTGCATCTCACCCATTGACTATAATTTAAACTTATTATGATAGACTTTAATCATGAACTATGTTGGGAGCCAGTGTGGTTGAAAAACAAGATGAAAACACATTCATGTAAAAATAGCAAAATACTAAAAGTAGCAGGGCTCTAGGCGGGGGGGAGCTCTCAGGTACGGAGCTCCGGAAGAGAACCTCTAGGGGGCGGGGCGGTCACGTGGTGAAGCCCCACCCCCTTCTTTACCCCGCCCTCTGCTTCGATCCTCATTCCGTTTGGGAATGAGGATGAAGCAGGAGGGTAAGTAGCCGGGCCTTCTGACACACTTCCGGTGATGTCAGGGGGTGTGGCCTTCTGTCACTTCCGGTGATGTCAGGGGGCGTGGCATATGCAAATAAGTTATGCTAATGAGTTATGCTAATGAGCTCCGGCAGCTCTTTTTCTACAACAAGACCCCTGAATAGTAGTCTACTGGTCATCTGGGATCTGTACACTAGACTTCAGGACTGCATACTGATTAGCATTTCTAAAATGGTGGTTGAGGTGAGACCGGAAAGCACTTGAATTGACTCTCTCCCACACACACACACACCGCCTGTTCTCTGCCAAGTGAGGAAAAAACTTTTTAAAACTCAACGTGAAGGTTTTGCTCAGTTCAAACCCCCAAAGGCAAAAAAAATCTTTCTCTTCACATCACACCTCCCAAGTTGTTTTTTAGTTTCTCACATTAAATTTTATTCTGCTTGCAACAGAAATGAATGGATCCATGACAAATTGAAAAAGGTACTAATTTAAACCTGTCTAAAAATTCTTATTCTGGTTGTATTATAGCTGAATTGTGGTTCTTAATTTATCAGTTTTTTAAGAACACCTTGGTTTATATCTAATTTTTACTGTAATACAGAGAACAAGTCTTTTTTATCTTGTAGTTGTAAAGTCAAATTGTCCATTTCTGCTGCTTCTAAAAGTTTCTTCTTTTGTTGGGCTTTTTTCTTTCTTCCAGTGCTTATAGCGTACAGTATCCTAGCTATTGTTACAACATTTGCAATCATATAAACATTCTGCTTTCTTGTAATTTTGTGGTACAATATTTAGTAAAAATAATTCTGGTATAAATGGCAAACTTGTATCTAGCTCTTTTTTGCAATATCTCGAGCATCCAAAATCCAATACTTTTTAGCAACCTTACATGTCCACCACGTATGAAAAAGTCTCCAAGTATTTTCCAATCCAGAGATGGCAACCCTACCTCCATTTCCTTTGCAGTCTTCACTTATAATTTCATTTGCAGTCTTCAGTTGTAATTCCAAGAGGTCTCCAGGTTGCCACTTTGGGGTCAGGAAGCAATCCTGGAGTGGTTTGGGGGGTTTTGGTCATCTTCGGGCCGTGGAACAGCGGTCACTGCGGGTGTGGAGGGGGAGGTATTTGTGAATCTCCTGCATTGTGCAGGGGTTGTACTAGATGACCCCGGAGGTCCCTTCCAACTCTATGATTCTATGAACCCTCCTGGTGGTTGACAACCCTCAACGGCGAGGTCTGTTATTCTGAGCATTTAAAATGGTCTCCCTTGCAGTATCACAGCCAGGACTGGAGAAAGAAGTTAAACAATGGAGCGTGCTGGATTAACATGGAGAAGAGGGTACCACTCATCTCTCCGTGCGCTCCATTTCCTGTTACACACACAGGCCCAGCTTTGCATACAAACACAACAAAGGACCCATGGAGCCTCCTGTCACATCTGCTTTGACCCTCCGTGAAAACCTGAGTATCCAGATGTCCTCTTGGGGTGGGGCTCCTATAATATGGAACGGCTGGCCGGAAGCTTTTTAGAGAGAACCCTTCGCTTCTGTTTTTTAAATACTGAATTGTCTAGGAGGACATTGGAAAAAAGCGCAGAAAAGGGCAACTTGAACGATAAAAAGGGTGGGAACACTTTCCCTATCAAGAAAGGTTAAAGCGCTTAGGGCTCTTTAGTTTGGAGAAATGACGGCTGAGGGGAGACATGATTGAGGTTTACAAGAGTATGCATGGGACAGAGCAGGTCGAGAAAGAGGTACTTTTCTCCCTTTCTCACAAGACAAGAACTCCTTGTGGGCACTCCATGAAATTGCTGAGCGGTCGGGTTAGAACGGATAAAAGGAAGTCCTCCTTCACCCAAAGAGCAATTAATACATGCAATTCACTGCCACAGGAGGTGGTGGTGGCTACAAGCATGGACGGCTTCAAGAGGGAATTAGATAAATATACGGAGCAGAGGTCCATCAAGGGCTGTTAGCCACAAGGTATAGATAGGAACTCTCCGTCTGGGGCAAGGGATGCTCTGTATTCTTGGTGCTTGGGGTGGGGGGTCAACAGTGGGAGGGCTTCTAATGTCCTGGCCCCACTGGTGGACCTCCTGATGGCACCTGGTGTTTTTGGCCACTGTGTGACACAGAAGAGTGTTGGACTGGATGGGCCTTTGGCCTGATCCAACATTGGCGTCTCTTATGTTCTTATGTCTGGGGCAAGTGATGCTCTGTCTTCTTGGTGCTTGAGGGAGGGGCAACAGTGGGAGGGCTTCTGGTGTCCTGGCCCCATTGCTGGACCTCCTGATGGCACCTGGTATTTCTGGCCACTGTGTGACACAGAGTGTTGGACTGGAGGGGCCATTGGCCTGATCCAACATGGGCGTCTCCGATGTTCTTACGTTCCCGCTTGCTCCTGTCCAACAATACTGGCTGCGGTGTTTGCTTTTCGTTTCCCTGAAGATCTTTTTAATAAACATTTGAGTGACAGCCTGTCCCTCAGGGAGCAGAGTGCCGCCCAGACAGGGCCGGCACCATGGGGAATTGGATTTCTATTTAAATCATACTAATTTGCATCTATGCGTGTAAATTAGCATATGCAAATTTTGCCCTCTTTTTCTTACCCCCCCCTTTCTTTTGCCCTCTTATTTTAAGGGCTCTCTTTTGTGTGTGCATGCGCAGAGTTATCCGTAACTGCTCATCTGTTTCCTCAGCAAGGCCTCAGTCTTCCTTCTCCCAAAATTTTCCTCCCGCCAAAATCTCTCTCCATATTGCTCCCCTTCCTCTCAGCCAGCTGAACTACTTTCCTGTGTGTGGCCCCTTTTTCCCCGTTAGCGCTAAAATTGATCCACTAGAGCTAGGCTCCAGGGAGGGCTCTCTTTGCCTGTGGGCGCAGGCCTCAGGAAGGCCTTGGCATCGGGCAGCCATTTTGAAACAAAAAGAATGTCCCCCCTGTCCTTTCCTCTCCCTCCTTCTCCCTCTTGAGTGAAAGTGAATTGCGTTTGGCATGACCCCAGTGAAATGAAGGAAAGGCAGACTTGGGACAACGTTAGTGATTTCCCCTTAAAGCGGTTCGTTCTTGGGGTGCCACACTGGGCGAACCAAATATCAACCCCCCACTCTTCGAGGAGCAGCAAAGTTCCACGGGAATTCTGGAAATGTCCCCCCGGCCGATGCAAAGCCGTTTGAACCGGGATTGGTTTCCGCTTCCTCCTGGATCCGTTCTTCGCGTCCTCCGTTTTTACTTCTTTCATCCCATCGCCGAACCATTACAGTGCTGCTTTTAAACCCCCCCCCCCATCACACACTTCCCACCCCACTGGCAAAAGAAGGGTTGTCAGAGGCAAAATGGTTGATTGGGCCTGACAGCGCTGCTCTTTTTCTCACGACCCGTAGGTTTGACTGTGAGCGAAGGCTTTAGCCCACACAGATATAATTATCCACTGAACGGCTCAAACTCTCCCCCCCCATCTCCTTTTCCCCGCTCCCACCCGCAGGAGATTGCTTTCCACCAAACAGCTGTTCGATGTCATATCGAGTCACTCTGACAATGCAGACAACGGCCGCGTCTCTGGATCCAGCTAGCGCAGCGGGAGCCCGGCCGCTGCTCTTAGAGCTGTGGATGTGGATGCACGTGTGTTTGCGGGCCGAGGTGGCACCTCGGGTACTGGGATGCGTCCTCTCGGAGCGAAGCTTCACGCACGGGATTCTTCTCCTTCATGCTCATCCATCTCTCTGATCCAGCTAGCGCAGCGGGAGCCCGGCCGCTGCTCTTAGAGCTGTGGATGTGGATGCACGTGTGTTTGCGGGCAGAGGTGGCACCTTGGGTACTGAGATGCGTCTTCTCAAAGCGAAGCTTCACACGGGGGATTCTTCTCCTTCATGTTCAGCCATTTCTCCAGGCCTGGTACACACTTGGAACTAGGACTGGCAACCGTGGTCTGGGTGGTCCCTGGAGATTTGGGAGCTGAAGTCTGGAGAGAGTGGGTTTGGGGAGGGAAGGAGGGGAGGAGCCTCTGCTAGGGATGCCAGCCTCCAGGTGGGACCTGGAGATCCCCTGGAATCGCAGCTCATCTCCAGAGCAGTGTTCCCTCTAAGCTGAGTTAGGGTGAGCTAGCTCACAGTTTCTTAGCCTCTGGCTCACACATTTTTGTCTCCGCTCAGGAAGGATGGGGCTCCAGAGCAAACTCATTCATGCAGTAGCCAAATGGCTCGCTCACCACCTTAATGTCCCTCCAAAGCAGAATTCTTGCTCACAAGACTCCACAGCTTAGAGGGAGCATTGCTCCAGAGTACAGAGATCAGCCCCCCCTGGAGAAAACGGATGCGTTGGAGAGTGGACTCTATGGCATTGCACCCTATTGATGTCCCTGTCTTCCCTAGATGCTGCCACCAAATCACCAGGCGCTTCCCACTGTGGGTCTGGTAACCCTACCTCCCCATCCCCTGCATAGGCTTGCCAGTTGCCCATTCGGGGAGGGCGGAATAAAAATCCGAAAAATAAAATAAATAAATCCCCTGATTTTGGGTGTGTGTGTGTGCTAGTTCTGGCCGGTCGCCACGGATATATGGTACTTCACTGAAGCTAGATGCACAGTCCAAAAGCAAGCCGAGAAACAGTGCCAAGGGTCAGAATGCCGGGAAATGGATCAGAGTTCTCAGGCGCAAAGAACGGAGGCTGGCAGCCAGGACAAGGTCCGAGACTGCACGGTTGCATCCACACCGAGGCGGGTGAGCGTGGTTGCTTATAGTCCCATCCTCCCTTCCCTGGGAGGCGGCCTGCAAAGACTCACGGCCCCTCACGTTCAGACGCTGACGTTCTCTGCGTCTGGGACATTCAGGTGAGCCAGGTGGGGGCTCAGCTATGAACTTGGTCTTCTAGTTTTATTTATTTCATTAATTCATTTGTACCCCACCTTTCTCCCCAATGGAGACCTGAAGTGGCTGACATCACACATGAATCCACCGTATGCTGAATCAGACCCTCGGTCCACCAAGGTCAGTACTCTCCATTCAGGCTGGAAGAGGCTCCCCGGGGTCTCAGGAGGACGTCTTTCCCATCACCTCCTGCCGTCTTTTTCCACTTGAATTAATTCCATTATCTCTTGCAACCAGGCTGGCTCTGTGGCAATGATTAATCAATTCCAGTTATCAACTGTTATTCTCTAGTGGTGGGAGAGCCAGTTTGGTGTCGTGGTTAAGTGTGCGGACTCTAATCTGGGAGAACCGGGTTTGATTCCCCACTCCTCCACTTGCACCTGCTGATGTGACCTTGGGTCAGTCACAAGCTCTGTCACAGCTGTCCTTGATAAAGAGCAGTTTCTGTCAAGAGCTCTCTCAGACCCACCCACCTCACAGGGTGTCTGTTGTGGGGAGGCAAAGGGATAGGAGTTTGTAAGCTGCTCTGAGACTCCAAGTGAAGGGCGGGATGTAAATCCAATCTCCTCTTCTTCTTCTTCTTCTTCTTCTTCTTCTTCTTCTTCTTCTTCTTCTTCTTCTTCTTCTTCTTCTTCTTCTTCTTCTTCTTCTTTTCTGATCATAAACAATATAATAACTGTGTGGGCAGTGACTTTGGCTACAAAATGCAAAGTAGTAACTGTGTCCCACCTTCCCAAGGGAGCAAGAATGGATGATTATGGATTAATGAGTATTCACGTGGGGCGGGGGGAATGAATTAGGCTGTAAACAGGACTTTGAAAGGGAAGTTGAAAGGAGAAGCAAAACATACCCTGAAGTGGAATTACTCGTGAATAGACATTTATTTGAAAAAAAAAATTATACCCTGCTTCAACAAAAGGGGCCACAGACAAATTTACCAACAAGATAACAAAACAGAAAACTGTAATATATAAATAAAAACACCGAGGCAACTAACAATTTAAAATAGACATTGGGTGCGATCATACGTACCAAAAGTGGCGGCAACGGTGCGATTCCCCCGCATAGTTCGGTGGGAAGGTCACAGCATTCTGTGTGCCTTGGTGTTTAGTCATGCCAGCCACATGACCACGGAAACATCTTCGGACAGCGCTGGCTCTTCGGCTTTGAAACGGAGATGAGCACCGCAACCCGAGAGTCGGATTCGACTGGCTTTCGAGCAAGGAGGAACCTTTACCTTTACCTTTTACCTAGCCGATAGGAGCTCGGAGCAATCCAGGAACAGAGAAACCCAGGGAGAAAGACATTGTCTTGAGCTTCAGTATCAGTTGCAGTTCAGCAGTCTCTCTGTCTAATCTACCTTTGAGATTCCTTTGTAAGAGAACTGCTACTCTTAGGTCAGCAACTGAATGTCCTGGGAGGTACAATGTTCCCCCACTGGTTTTTGAATGTTCGGGAGGAGAATATTCCAGAGGCCACCATTGAAAATGCCCTGTCTGTGGTTGCTACCAACTTACCTCTTGAAGGTGGGTAACAGAAATATGTGACATGAAAAAGACCTCAGCCTAAGACCCTGGGGAGCGGCTGCCAGACCTAGTAGCTAATCCTGGCCTCAATCGACCAGAGGTTTGATCTGGTCTTAGGCAGCTTCCATGTGTTTGTATGAGTCTAGGATCTGGAAGATCCTGGTTCATATTTCGTGAAGCTTGTTGGGTGGCCTTGGGCCAGTCACCCTCTCCCCGCCTCACCGACTTCCCAGGCCTGTTGTGAGGGTCAGGTAGGGAAGAGAACCATAGAATCATAGAGTCGGGAGGGACCTCCAGGGTCATCTAGTCCAACCCCCCTGCACAAGGCAGGAAATTCACAAATACCTCCCCCCCCGCAAAACAGAATCGATAGTTTAGGATGGAACTAGGGTGGATTGAAGAAAGCTGTCAAATGGGCCTTAAGCAATTTCACTGGCTCCCAGTTGGGTACTGGGCATAGTTCAAGGTGGTGGTTGAAAACCTTGAGTAGCCTGGGCCTAGGGTCTTTAAAAGACTGCTTCCTCCGAGGGTAACCTGCCCATAGGTCGCCATCCAAGGCACTGCTCTGGTCCTAGTCCCGGAGGTTCATCAGGGACAGACTCTGTCCAGCGGTGGCTTGCCTCTGTTAGTAAAGCACCTTCCCTCCATTTCTCAGGAAATGAGTTAAAACGTTCCCGTTCCAGAGAAGTTACGAGAGAGGTGGATTGGAGTATTGCTACACTCTGTGTCGTCTACTTTTCACCCAGCACCTACTGTGTCCGGGTCTTCCCGAGATTTTAAGCTGGTCTTGTTACTGAATTTTTATATATATATATATATTATTTAGGGGCTGTTAGTTTCCCGGCATGCCCTTTTAAAAGTAGAATGGTGGAGTATAACTTTTTTCCATAGATTATAAGTGTTGCCAGGTCCTCCTGGTGGGGGACGGGGGGCAAAGGGTGCCCAGATCCAGGTTGGGAAACTCCTGGGGATTTGGGGATGGGGCCTGGGGAGGCTATAATGCCATTGAGTCCCACCCTCCAAAGCTTCTCCAGGGGGACTGATCTCTGTAGTCTGCAGAGATGGGCTGTAATTCCAGGGGATTCCCTGGTCCCACCTGCAGGGGTCATTTCCTGCAGGAGTGCACAGGAGCGGAACTCCGGCAGTAAACAGCCCAGGGGGGTGTTGCCTTCTGACACACTTCCGGTGACATCAGGGGGTGTGGCATATGCAAATGAGTTATGCTAATGAGTTATACTAATCAGTTATGCTAATGAGACCCTGCAAATGAGTTATGCTAATGAGTTATACTAATCAGTTATGCTAATGAGCCCCTGCACCTCTTTTTCTACGAAATGACCCCTGACTAGCATTAAAATTGTGAGCAAGCGATTTGGCTACTGCATACATTAGTTTGCTCCGGAGCCATCCTTCTTGAGCTAAGACAAAAATGTGTGCGTAGGAGGCTATAAAACTGTGAGCTAGCTCACACTCACTCAGCTTAGAGGGAACACTGCTTACCAGTAGAAAGAAGGCAGCCTAGGCCATATTGCCTGCGTCACACAGGAAGCAATGTCACAACATCAGTGACTTCTGGGTAATACTCTAGTATTTCAGCAACAACTCTGTGGTAGAAGCCTATTTTACCATAGAGCTTCTGCCCAAATACCAGAGTATCACCCAGAAGTCACTGGGAAGAAGAAGAATATTCTCAGAGTGGCTTACGATTGCCTTCTCTTCTTCTCCCCACAGCATGATGACATCACTTCCTGTACGATGCCAGCGACATGGCCTAGGCCGTCTTTTTTCTAGTGGTAAGTGTCCCCCCGTCCCCCACAGTCGCCAGGAGGGACGTGGCAACCCTAGCAAAAGCCTTACCTGGCCCTGTCTGCGTCCTAAACACACTTGGCGGGCTTCAGAAAAGGTGTCAGTGGGTGGCCCCGGGCACCGTTCTGGGGGCTCCTTGCTTAGGCAGTCAAGGAGGGATGATCTCCAGGTCAGACTTCCAGTGGGCACCTCTCTGTGTTATTGTGCATACGGCAAGCTTTTTAAGTGTTAGAATGGATTAGAATGGATACAAGGAAGTCCTTCTTCACCCAAAGAGTGATTGACACATGGAACTCACTGCCACAGGAAGTGGTGGCAGCTACAAGCATGGACAGCTTCAAGAGGGAATTGGACAAACATCTGGAGCAGAGGTCCATCAGAGGCTATTAGCCACAAGGTATAG
>NW_015175511.1:0-5679 GCF_001447785.1 Gekko japonicus | reverse complement strand
CTGGATGGGCCACTGGCCTGATCCAACATGGGCTTCTCCTATGTTCTTATGTTCTTAAGTGCCCACCCGGCAGTTCCAAGTTCCTAATTGTACCTCTATCGGGCTTTGTTCCAGAGTGTGTTCAGGTGACCTTCATTAGCAGGCAGGGCATTATCCAAGGCGAGGGACTTACCTGCATCAAACACTGATGGAGGCAAACAAACCAGGAAGCGCCCAGGTTTCTTTCCCCCCAGGTTTGCCAATAATGACTCTTGAAGGCCGCCCGGCTCTATAAAGGGAAAAGGGAGAGGGCCCCTTTCATTGAACAGACAAGTCGCCCTCCGGGTGGGTGCGTCAGTGCAGGCGGAAGCAAAGCGCAGAGGCCCTTTGGCTTAACTGCTTGCGTGCTGGAAGAAACCAGGGGTCAGCCGAGCCCAAGGGAGTCGCAGCTTCCCCTAAACTCTGCCACTCATGGGCCACTGGCCTGATCCAACATGGGCTTCTCCTATGTTCTTATGTTCTTAAGTGCCCACCCGGCAGTTCCAAGTTCCTAATTGTACCTCTACCAGGCTTTCTTTCAGAGTGTGTTCAGGTGACCTTCATTGGCAGGTAGGGCATTAGCCAAGGCGAGGAACGTACCTGCATCAAACACTGATGGAAGCAAACAAACCAGGAGCAGAGTGGAAGTTTTGCTCACAAGACTCCACAGTTTAGAGGGAACATTGCCTGCAACATGTCCTCTGTACAACCGTGGTTAGCATTTGGATGGGAGACCACCAAGGAACGCCAAAGTCACTGCGCAGAGGGGCACACAGGGCCAAGCTACCTCTGAATGTCACTTGCCTTGAAAACCCTACGTGGTTTGCCACTTCACAGCAACCCCAAACCCTTGAACAGGCATTGATCCAAAAGGCATTATGTGTACGTTGCAGGCAGGGCTTTTTTGGTAGGAAAAGCCCAGCAGGAACTAATTAGCATAATAGGCCACACCCCCTGACTGCACAGCTTATTAGCGTATTAGGCCACACCCCCATGCCTTCCCTTGGGAGGGGGCAGTTTAAACTGCATTCCCTTGGCTTGCCCGGGCACCCCATGGCTGAGGCAACCCGGGCAAGCCAGCCCTTGGACAGGCCAGGGAAGGCATGGGGAGGCATTTAGATGCCTCCCCAATCCTTCCAGGATCCCCCCCGGCCCCCCAGCCTCAGAGTCACTAGGGGGAGTCGCTCTCCAGGCCTTCCCTCTGTAGCCATGCAGAGGTTTTGGCTGCAGTGGGCGTGGCCAACTCTGAAGCCAGCCGGAACTGCGTTCCTGTGCGTTCCTGCCCCAAAATAGCCCTGGTTGTAGGTCTCAGAGCTTACCTTGTTTGTTTGTTTTTTAAATTGTGTGTGTGTGTGTGTGTGTGCGCACCTGGAAGTCGTGTCTACCTCTGGTGACTGACCCTTACAGGGGGACCGTAGGATATCCAGAGAAGTGGCTGGATAAAGCCTGCCCCCGCCTCCCCCCTCTGGTATTCCAAGGAGGTCTCCCATCCAAGGACTTGCCAGAGTCGGCCCTGCTTAGCTTCCAAGATCTGACGAGATCGGGCTGGCCTTGGGGCTAACCAGGTCGGGGCGCAGAGCTTACCTTGTGGACCATGGGCAATCTGAACCTTCGGGTACTCTTCTCTAGTAAATCCCTGCTTCTATTTAGTCCTCATTCCCAAAATGATGATAGTTTCTAAAGATCCAAGGGGGGGTGGGGGAATCAGCCCTTAAGAATGGAAATTCACACGAAGTCTCAGAAGGGTGAGGCGACTGATTTTGTCCCTTGTGCAAGCACATTAAAGCACCATGTAGCTTGCCATTCCACACTCAGAGACGGCTGAGCTTTATTTTGAACTCTTGGCGATTTATTTTAGGACAGTTCTCTCTCTTTTTCTCCGCCAGGTCTTCAGCCATGAGTCCAACACCCCCCCGTCTTTTAAACTGATGCAGTGCCAGCTGCTGCAGAAAAATGGGTAATGGAAGGCTAAGCCAGCGCTGGAGTTTTCCTTGGTGTAAGAATGAGGGGTGTTACAGGTGAGCCCCTGTTTTCATTTGTGGAATGCTGAGGGGGGAACCTTGCCTAAAATTGCCAGCTGAGATGAGATTCCAGTTGGGGATTTTCTGGTTCGCACTCTTAGCCGATGCACTGCATTTGTTCCAGAAGTAGGACTCAAACCGCAGACTCCCAATCCAATTGTCTCTTCATTAAACTATAAACTATAAACATTGAGGGTCAGGTCACACGGACATTTAGTGCGGGCTTCGCTGCTGATCCCTCGTGCATTAAAGTTTCCTGTTCATATTGGCAAACCCGCCTCCCGCACTGAAGCGGGCTGAGTCCCGCGGTTTCTGCTCTTTTTAATCTGCGTTTTCTGACACCCGTTGGAACAGGTGTTTTCCTGATATCTCGCGCTTTGTATCCGCGGTTTTGTTATCTGGACAGCAATCCTCCGTGACCGTGCTACCCCCCCCCCTTTTGTGTGTTTCCGGTTTAAGTTATGCACATGTGCAAACAGGCACTAGCTTTTATTTTGGTCTTTTTAGTTTGTATGTACGCCCAAGCGCATGTTTAACCCCGTTTTCTTTCTCGTTTTCCTTTACGTCTTCGACAGTTTGGTAACGCCAATGTTGCTTGTTCAAGCCATAATTCGGCCATGTGCATGGGAAGACAAGCGCATGCGCAGCTTTTTTTTTTAAAAACCCGCACCGCCGCGGGGACGGCGCACTGTGTGATCAGTACTTCGCACGAGTGAAGCGGAAGACAGAAGGACCGTCTGATCACCTCCAAGCGATATAAAATGTAGCAGATAGAAGAACTGCGGGAAAACTAGCGCAGTAAGAGGTCCGTGTGACCGCGGCCTGATACTTCCATGATCTACTGATTACTTTTTGTGATCGATAAGAAGTCTGTAGTGAATTTAAGATCAAATTGTAAAATGGTAGGGGTTGTTCGCTTGCTTTTCAAAATAAGTTAGAGTTCTAATCCCTGAGTGTGCTAGCAAATGCCTAAATCTATATTCTTTTTTTAAAATGTAAAGTACAGAATTCAATACCTGTATGACTGCTTTAATGGAGCTGCGGTGGCTCAAGTGGTTAAGACGCTGAACTGCAGGCTGTGGAAGGTCAGTAGTTCAGCAGTTCGAGACCCGGGTGCCGCATGATGGAGTGAGCTCCCATCTCTAGTTCCAGATCCTGCCAACCTAGCAGTTCTAAAGCAAGAAATCGCAAGTAGCTAAATAAGTACCACTTCGGTGGGAAGGTAACAGCGTTCCGTGCGCCTTGGGGTTTAGCCATGCTGGCCACATGACCATGGAAACGTCTCCGGACAGCGCTGGCTCTTCGGCTTTGAAACGGAGATGAGCACCGCAACCTGTTCGAAGTTGGACATGCCTGGTCTATTGTATTCTTCCCCAAGCTCCCCTTTACTCTGGCCGTCCCGTGTAGCAGGGGAACTGTATCAGTATATAACAATAAGTTTCGACTAGGTTTTTAATATTGGCCCTGTGTCTTCTCGTCTGTCAAGGTCAGGATGGCCTACTTGGACTGGCAGTGGCTCCCCAGCATCCGGGGGAAAGGTCTTTCACTTAGCCCACTGCCCGATACCTACCTGGAGGTAGGAGATGCCGGGGATTGAATATGGGACTTTCTGCGTCCCGTGCTAATACCCTTCCACTGAGCCACAACCACTCCCTGTGGTCAACCTGTCAAAGCACCTTCTTTCCATGACTGTCTTGGGTCTGGTCTGAGGATATGTGCCTGGTTTTGCTAGAGGAGGGATGTATGAAGGCGCAGTTAGAACCTCCTCCTCAAGGTTGATCCGCAGCTGTGTCCTTCCACTTTTGAAGGAAGACCAGCATCTGTCGACCAGCTGGTATTTGCTGAGGAAAATGTCTTGGTCGGTGCCAGTTCTCTCGTGCCAGCTGAGCAGATGTTCTTGGCAGCCTTGGTCTCGCTGTTCTTTGGGCATATCCACCCTACAAACGGATACTGGTTTTACACTAGCCAGACTATCATAGCATCCCGCTTCCAAACAACTGCGTAGATTTAGAATTTCCCCCTACCTTTCCCCCCAGAACTGCAGTTCCCAGCATCCCCTATTAAACACACAGAATCCTGCTGTTATAGATACAACAGGAGAGTCAGTTTGGTGTATTGGTTAAGTGCGCAGACTCTAGTCTGGGAGAACTGGGTTTGATCCCCCACTCCTCCACAGGCAGCTAACGGGTGACCTTGGGTCAGCCACAGTTCTTGCAGAGCTGTTCTCTCAAGAGCAGTTCTCAAAAGAGCTCTCTCAGCCCCGCCTACCTCACAAGGTGTCTGTTGTGGGGAGAGGAAGGGAAAGGAGATTGTCAGCCGCTCTGAGACTCCAAGTGAAGGGCGGGCTATAAATCCAACCTCTCTTCTCTTCTTCAGCTTCTAACCTTTAGCATCCTGATTCAGATCTAAATAACTCTTTCTCGTCATGTGGAACCCATCTTTGACTTCCCTGAGGCCAAAACGCACATTGAGATGTCTTCTTCATTGGGTCCCTTGTTACTCTCCAGGGGCAGTCTCGGTTACATCCTGGTCTCCTCGCCTCCAAGCTTAGCCAATGCCAAGCTTCCTACCTTCCTTCAGTTTGTGCAGAGTATCTGTGTTATTTTGGCACCACAGGAATCTCCCTGGTAACTCCTCCGGACAATAATATAGTAACTGCTATAATGTTGGCCTCAACAAACTGACTGTCCTAAGCAGGGCTATTTTTGGGCAGGAACGCACAGGAACGGAGTTCCGGCTGGCTCCCGAGTTGGCCACGCCCAGCAGGAACTCATTAGCATCATAGGCCACACCCAACAACAGACACTCATTAGGATTGGCTGCATTAGGGGTGTGTGGCCTAACATGCAAAGAAGTTCCTGCTACAAAAAAAAGCCCTAGGGTTTTGACAACAAAGTAAACAGAATAAGAAGCAAAAGGTGGGTGTGGTTGGATGACCACACTTCTTGTAACATGTGGGGTGTGGCCTAATAGGCTAATGAGCTGTGCTGTCAGGGGGTGTGATCTAATATGCTAATGGGTTTCTGCTGTTGGGTGTGGCCCGTTATGCTAATGAGTTCCTGCTGGGCTTTTTCTACCAAAAAACCCCCTGGTCCTAAACCTTTTCTTTTTGCCATCAAGTTGCAGCCGACTTATGGAGACCCCCATAGTGTTTTCAAGGCAAGAGGCAGAGGTGGTTTGCTATTGCCTATCTTCTCCAAGACTTCCTTGGAGGTCTCCCATCCAAATACTCACCAGGGCCAATCCTGCTAAGCTTCAGAGATCTGACGAGAACAGGCAAGCCTAGGCCATCAACATCAGACCCAAGTTCCCTTGCTCGAAAGCCAGTCGAATCCGACTCTAGGGTTGCGGTGCTCTAATGAGTTCCTGCTGGGCTTTTTCTACCAAAAAACCCCCTGGTCCTAAACCTTTTCTTTTTGCCATCAAGTTGCAGCCGACTTATGGAGACCCCCATAGCGTTTTCAAGGCAAGAGGCAGAGGTGGTTTGCTATTGCCTATCTTCTCCAAGACTTCCTTGGAGGTCTCCCATCCAAATACTGACCAGGGCCAATCCTGCTTAGCTTCAGAGATCTGACGGGAACAGACAAGCCTGAGCCATCAACGTCAGACCCAAGTTCCCTTGCTTGAAAGCCAGTCGAAT
>NW_015175510.1:78306-82347 GCF_001447785.1 Gekko japonicus | reverse complement strand
TCCCGGTGCAGCAGAAGGCCGTCATCACGGGTCGTGAGCTCCCCGACCAGCCCTTATTGGAGTTCCTGAGCCTGGCTACCACAGATGTCTTCCGCCAGAGTTGGGGGGGTTGAGGTGGCTGCAAAGATCAAGGGTAGCAGGATGGGAGTGGTAGGGGTCTCTTCCACCAACGCAGGAGCATATTCCGGTTTGCAGGGACTCAGGCAGAGGGAGTTAGCTGCAGGGCTCAGGATGGACTCTCCTTTTTTTTTGCCACCCAGCCCCTCAGGACCCTGATGGCCTTTCGGGGCTCGGCTGCCACAGCTGCGAGAGGCCTCCAGCAGTGCCTCCCCAGCCAGGATGGTGCAGCTCACCAGCACGAGCAGGAAAGTGTTGGAAAACCTGCTTGGCTGGCGGCCTCGGGGGTTGGGGAGGGATCTCCAGGGCTGGGACCGTCTGTGGCAGCCGGTGTTGCTGGCAGGGGCCCTTCACTGAGCACAGTGAAGGGCCCTCACCTCTTGGCCGCACTTTCTTTTCTCCAAGACTGTTGCAGAGTTGCTTAACAGAAAGAATAGCAAACACAGGAATCGACGATAAAAACCAGCCTCCCAAGATCTTCCATGAGACAGGATGTCAAAGAGTGCAGACGAGGAAGGTATTCGGGGGGGGGGGTCTGCCGCTTGGGCTGCTGGCTCCTCTGTCTTTGGCTCCCAGAGTCCTTGGTGCAGAACATGAAAGCTCCCTCTGGGTGGGTCCCCGTCTGCAGGACCCTGGGAAAATAGCCACAGTCTGGGAAGTGGCAGGTTGTCCTTTGTCCGGAGGCACAACTCCTGCTGGGGGTGAGAGATCCCCTGCCTCCGGCTCCCGTTGCATACCACCCCTCAGCTGGGCAGCGGCAGGAAACGCTTGGCCAAAACGGCGTGTTCTTCTAACACATATCTCAATAGAATGTATATCGAACAGAGGAGGGAGAATCTAAATTGAGGCTGAGGAATTAATTTCTTCCTCTGTGTGTGAGAGAGGGGAAATTAATAGACAAATTCATTTTAGTATTAATAGAATTTATGCACTTATTATTCTGGAATACTAAGAGAATAGGTGCCCCAGAACACTGGGAGGAAATTTATATGACAACAGCTGTAAAAGTAGAATCTGGACTACAGTGAAAACATCTGAGTTAGATATAGATCAGGCACATAGATAAAGCTGTAGGCTTTACTTTTTCCTCTCAGTTTAACAAATTTCAGAATTGCTGATATTTAAAATAGAAATTAAAACAAAATTTGTGTTCAAATTAATCCTATCACTTTTGGGTATACATGTCTTCCTTTACCATTAGTTTGTACAGGTGAGAACCCACAAGGACTTGTGACAGGCATCTCATTTCCCCTCCCCCACTATTTCCTCTTTCACTTTCCTGCTTCCTTCTCTCCTTACAATCCAGCAGCCAACCTACCTTTATCTGCCCACCTCTTCAACTTTTGTTCCTTCCCTCCTCTGGACAGCCCCTTCCCAGGAAAACTATGGCTCAGCTGTGTGGTGGCAGTTGAGCGGAGCCCATTTGCATGGGGGGGGCTGCAAGGACTTGAGGGGGCACCTCACTTTCTTCTGCATCCCCTTTCCCTCATCCGAGCAAATTTCATATCCTTGCATTTCCCTACTTCTTTCTCTCCTTCATACCCCCCACCACTCTACCTTTTATCTGACTCCTTATCATTTATTTAACTCATTTACATCCTACCTTTCTCTATAAAGGAAATCCAATGCAGCTTACATCATTCTCCTCCTCACAACAATTTTGTGAAGTAGGTTAGGCTGGGAATGTGTAACTGGTCACCTAGTGAGCTTCCACAGCAGAATTAGGATTCAAGGCTGAAACTCTAACCACTACACCACACTGGCTTTCATGGGATGGCTGTTGTTGAACAGTAGCAAGCAGCCAGACCTGAGTAAGGCATGCAGTTCTGGTGGGATCAAGTTACTTTGTGGTTGCTGCTAGGCCTGGCTCCAATGAGTCCTCCCTCAAAGTCCAAAACAGCCTTGGAAAGGCCCTGCCTCCCTACCTTTAACTGAAAGAAACCAACCCCAGAACACTGGCCAACTGTTGTGGTTGCCTAACGGAAGCCACTGACGGCATCTGTTTGTTAAAATCACAACCACTGCTTCTGTCATTTTGGGTTTTTCTAAACCCCTCCACCAAAAAAAAGTGTGTGTGTTTGTGTGTGTGTATGTGTGTGTGTATAAATTTTAGATTTATCTGCAGACCTGAGGCATTTTTTTCAGGTTTGTAGGGAGATCTGTTTTGTCCATTCACCACTCCAGTCTCTGGATTTAAGTAAACTCAGATGGGGTGACGCTTCACTATTATTAGAATATATTATTTTAACCATAGTTTATGGCATTAGTTTAATACCCAAACAATTTCTGCTGTCTTACTAAAAAATCTGTTTTGCATCCTGCTGCATACCCACATACTACTATGTGCCACTCTAAACCACCCCTGCCTTGGTCAACTCTTGCTTGAACTTCTATCACTTGTATGTCTTTTTATTTTATTTTTTATTTTCTAATCTACAAACCTACAGGGTCAGGGTAATTGAACAACCTAAAATAAGGAGTAACAAGGATCCATAATACAGAAATATAAGGTTGTTGATACATCTCTGTTATCTTAGTAGTAGAACATGAAGTTTACTAAAGCAAAAGTGTCAAGCACGCAATCACAATCTGTTTGGTGTAGTGGTTAAGTGTGTGGACTTTAATCTGGGAGAACCGGGTTTGATTCCTCACTCCTCTACTTGCACTTGGCTGGATGGCCTTGGGCAAGCTGTAGCTCTGATGAGAGCTATTCTTGAAAAAGAGCAGTTTCCATCAGAGCTCTCTCAGCCCCACCTACCTCACAGGGTGTCTGTTGTGGGGAGGGGAAGGGAAAGGTGTTTCTAAGCCGCTCTGAGACTCCTTCAGGTCTCCCATATTAGCACATCTAACCACTAAAGGAACAATACCTGATGTAATAAATACTCTTCACCTTTAGTTATATATTAAAATAATATATGCAGGCTATATGTACAGGCCTATCCTGTTGTTAATCTTGTTGTTAATGTAAAATGAATAAAACCATGTTGGGGAGAAAAAATCTGGGCGAACCGGCTTTGATTCCCCACTCCTCCACTTGCAGCTGCCGGATGACCTTGGGCAAGCCATCGTTCTGGCTCAGCTGTTCTCTCAATGGCAGTCCTCGAAAGAGCTCTCTCAGCCCCCATTTACCTCACAGGGTGTCTGTTGTGGGGAGGGGAAGGGAAAGGAGATTGTAAGCCGCTCTGAGACTCCCTCGGGTAGTGAAGGGCGGGGTAGAAATCCAATCTCTTCTCTTATTATTATTTTCAATTGCTTTTTAAACCCTCGGCATTTATTTTTAAAAGCACATTCTAACGGCTTTGACATTTTTCCACTGTGGGGGACCTTCCGTCGGGCAGAAAGGGCCCCTGGAAAGTTTTGAAGTGGAAATAAATATAGAGAACCGTGGGCCACTCAGACGCGCGAGGTGGGGATTGAAAAATCCGGTTCTCAAAGGAGGACTGAGCATGGACAAGTGCGGTGTTTCAGGGCCAGATGCGAGGAAATGCACAGAAGGCCAGCTGGGCTAGACTCACGGGGCGGCCTTGGGACATTTTTAACCGACAAGGAGCCGGATGGTGCGGATAAAAGGCCAGGGGTGTGCGCCTGTGTAGCTGAGCATGCACTACCATAAAGGGATAAGGTGAAAATGTACCAAGGCAAACTCTCCCCTGCTGGGTTGCCAATCTCCAGGTGGCTGCAAAAAGAAAAGAAAAAAATCCTCCGTATAAATAAACCTTCAAAAGTACTCAGAGCACAAATACGCACAAATCATACGCAAAATCAGCCATAGCAAACATACAGAACCATCGCAGTAAATGTAAAGGTAAAGGTTCCCTTGCTCGAAAGCCAGTCGAGTCCGACTCTAGGGTTGCGGTGCTCATCTCCGTTTCCAAGCCGAAGAGCCAGCGCTGTCCGAAGACGTTTCCGTGGTCATGTGGCCGG
>NW_015175510.1:63180-77110 GCF_001447785.1 Gekko japonicus | reverse complement strand
CGGGGCCCTCCCGGCGGGGGGGGGGGGGGGGGCTCCTGCCTGCTCATCAGGATCTTTTAGTGTGCATGCACCATGACGATGTCACCTGGAAGAGATGTCATCACGCTGCCGACATTGGTGGAGTGCACCAAAAATTGGGGGTTTGGCGACCCTAGTCAGAGTAGATAATACTGAGCTAGATGGACTAAGGGTGTGATTCAGTGTAAGGAATCTTCAGATGCTCATGTAGTGAGTTGCATAATAGTAGCTTACTGTGATTATCTTTAAGTTTCTAGAAGCATCTGCCATTATACTGTTCTTTAGTGATAAATGTTATTTTCCTTAAACCAGCGGTTCGAAAGCAATTAATTGCAAGTAGATAAATGGGTACCCACCCTTAGTAGGGTGGGGGGCACCCTGCGTAACGTGGTTGTCGGCAGCGGCGATGAGACATCAGCTCCAGAAAGTCGGAGATGGCGTGGCGAGACAGTGGCGAAGCAGCGGCGGCGGCAGCGGGCTGCTACGACCGGCAGAGCGATCCCTGGTGGTCAGGAGGGAAACATCCAAGCGACAGCCATTGAGACGGGCGCGCAATGACGTCGAGCGCTGGCGCAGCGGAGCCGGAAGGACCTTGCTGGGGCCGGAAGGAGGCGTGAGTCGCGCGCCCCGAAAAAAGAACCGTCGCCAGAACGTCGAAATAGGAGCCCGCCAGAGACGATCAGAGTGCCGAGCCAAGAACAAACATACCAACCACCACAGGGGTGCCGGTAGGTAGTCCCACCCCTACAGACTCTGTGGCCCTAGTTAGGGAAAAATTGTGTGACTAGCACCACTTGTAAGCCACTCAGAGACCCCCTGAGAAGGAGGGTTCGAGCGGGATATAAAGTCTAAAGTTAAATAAATAATAAATAAATAAATATCAGGGCAAAAGGTGCCTCGATCCTTTGGCTTCTGCCTTGAGAGAGGCACCTCTCAAACCCCAGGCTGAGACCCCTCCTACAAGGGTCTGGGGGGTCCAAGATCCACTCAGACCCCCCCATCGGCACATTTGCGGGGTGCTCACATCAGAGCTGTGATGGAGCACACCCACCTGTGAGTCGCTGAAACTGGAAGTCCTCAGGTTCTTTCACTTTTAGTGTGTCTTTTCTGCTTTTCCTTAATTTCATGATGACGGAAAGTTGACCTTGTCAAGGGACCATAAAGCCAAGATCCAGCCAGAGACCAGGGGACAAAGTATCTAGCCCTCCCGGGATGAAGATCAAGAAAGTCACCTTTGCAAGGTAGGATGTTTACAAGGTGAATTTCAGAAAACAATCTAATAGCTGTTGCCAAGGAGGGCTAAAGTACTGGATTCAGATTGAAGTCTCCTGAGTTTAAGAACACCACAAAATATAAGTGTTTTATAAAATTGTGCAGGAATAGTCAATAAAAGAACAGTGAATGGTGAAGATTAAAGTAATAAAGCTATAAGTCTAAACAAAACAGATATACAAGCATTGGTGCAAGAGCTACCGGTAGATGTTACCCATAAGACTGAGTTCAATAGTGTTCCAAAGTCCAAGGTAAGGTTTCAAGGCAGTATGATGAACCCAGAATCAAGACATATCCCAAAATCAGATGCAATCCAGACACATGGCAAAATTAGAATGAAAGATCTTCCTTAAATGCTCAACAACCTGTGTTGGCCTCAGGCCTATAGCTAACGTGGGGGCCATGCCTCCCCACGGTTTTTGCAGGCACACTCCCCCAATCAATCACTTCTCCCCCCCCCCCGGCTCTAGATGGCCGGGCTCAAGGTGAAGTCAGCCCAGGGAAACAAGCAGGCGGGTGGTGGGATTTGACCCTGGGACATGCACAGACTCTACAGAAGAAGCCGGGTGTGCGAGGACCGGCTGCTGCCAGCAGCCAACCACTGCCACTGCTTGAAGCTTTCCTCCTCATCTTCCTAGTAGCCAGCAAGCTCCAGGCTGCCACTCGGCTTGCCTGCGTCCCTCATTAACTCCCCTCCCTCAGCTCGGTGTAGTGCACACCCACCTGCGTTCCCTTTAGCCATGGAGGAGGAGGCAAGGTGGTGACTGTTAATGGAGGGGGTGCTAGTGATGCACCGGCAGGGGTTCTCTCTCTCTCGCACTCTCCCTCACATGCCTTAAAGGGACAGTGCCGCGTGGCATCCTCCATGGCGGTGAATGGGGCATCTCCAGCAAGGCAAGTTGAAAAAATGGGATACTATGAATTTGTCACTGTTGGGAAGAATATCGGTGGTAAAGATGAACGTTTTACCCCGTTTAATGTTTTTATTTCAAACCTTTCCGATATTGAAGGAAATAAAAGTCTTAAATCAGTGGCAAAAAGAGATTTCAAGGTTTGTCTGGGCGGGAAGAAAACCAAGGATTAAAATGAAAATTATTTGCGACGCTAAAGAAAGAGGAGGATTTCAGTTACTGAACTTCAGACTTTACTATGAAGCGATTTGCTTTACTTGGATAGAGCAGTGGATAAATCTGGACAATAAAAAGCTGTTGGCGCTGGAAGGACATGATTGTAGATTTGGCTGGCATGCCTATCTCTGGTACAAAAAGACAAAAGCGGATAAATTTTTTAATCATCACTTTATAAGAAGATCGCTATATGGGACTTGTCT
Organism: Gekko japonicus; assembly: GCF_001447785.1. Classification (NCBI taxonomy): domain Eukaryota; kingdom Metazoa; phylum Chordata; class Lepidosauria; order Squamata; family Gekkonidae; genus Gekko; species Gekko japonicus. The sequence continues at coordinate 74,490 of NW_015175510.1, read as the reverse complement.
GAGATATAGATTTTTTTATGAAGCAAGACCATTATGGATCGTTCCTGCAGAAGTAATTACACCGTATTCGAGACATAAAGGCGAAGATTGGTTGCCATATAGAGACATTTTGAAAAAAGAAGGAAAAGACTGTGATGAGAAAGAGAGAAGAACTAGACTTTGAATATGATTGGTTGAACTATGCACAGATTGTAGATTTATTTAGAACTGATAAAAAAGATATGGTTTTAGAGAGGAAAAAATGAAATAGAAGTGGTGTGGGAGGTAAAAGGGAAAAAATGATATCAAGTCTTTACAAGGTTTTGTTAAAATTGTTTACAGAAGATGAGTCAGTAAAAGAGCAAATTTAAGATTATGTCCGGAGACGTACCTGCTAAATATAATCCCAAATGAACATAAAGGGAAAAATGTTTATATGTTAAGATACATGCTCACAGCAGCCAGAATTCTGATTGCTAAGAACTGGAAACAAGAAAGGATTCCTAAAAGAAAGGAATTAGTAGAGAAGCTTATGGAGGTCGCAGAAATTGACAAATTAACAGTAATTTTACAAGGGAAAGACGATAAGGTGTTTAAAGAAAGATGGGCAGATTTTTATAAATGGTTAAAGAACAAGACTTTGTAATAGACTCGCTAAGATGTTATGTTAAAACTACAAGTGTAAAGGATGTATATTCTTTCTTTTTTTTGTTTTGGAAAAAACTTAAATAAAATGGGTTTTAAAAAGGAGCAAATGATTAAATGGGCTGTAAATATGAATAAGGAGGTGACTATGTCATCATGGGAATATCTATAGAAAAATTCTATTAAGGTATCAACATGTACTAATGTTAAAGAAAATTGTTATAAAATGATGTATAGGTGGTACATGACTCCAAAGAAAATAGCATATATGAATGAAAATATGTCTAACAAATGTTGGAAATGTAAGAAAAAGGAAGGCTCTTTTTACCATATGTGGTGGACATGTGATAAAGCTGTGACCTTTTGGACAGAAAAACATGAGGAAATGCAAAAAAAATTGAAATGTAATTTTAAGAAGGAACCAGAGATACTACTTCTAGGTTTAAAAATGGAAGAAGTAAATGTAGTAAAAAAGACATTGCTATCGTACTTAATTACCACGGCAAGAATGACTTATGCACAATGCTGGAAACAGGAGAGAATACCAGATAAATGGGAATGGATACAGAAAGTTCTATATATGGCAGAAATGGACAAATTAACAAAGAAGCTGAATAATAAAGAAGATAAAGATTTCTTTGAAGAATGGAAAGACTTTAAACAATATTTAGAGAGAAATTGGGACATTAAAAATACTATATTGTACTTAGATAATTACTAGGATTGAAATGTAGAAATGTTTGAATTGTAAGCAAAACTGTTACCTTGAAATCTGAATTTGTTTGTGGGCAGGGAGAAGCATTGCTGGAAGCCATCAAAAGGGGGGGAGGAGTAAAAAGAAATGGGTTTGTTGGTTGATTATTAAATATTGAACATGTTAACCCAAAATAAAAATTTTTGGGGAAAAAAAGGACATGAGTCGTGTCCCATGTGCTTGGGCAGGTGAGAACCATCGGTCTCAGCTGGGCAGGATGGGGAGGCACTGCGCAGGTGAGCGGCGGTGGGCCAGGGTGCAAGACAGTATCGCACAGACATATAATGGCAGGCCCCACTGGCCCCCTGAGAAAAAACATTGGCCCCCTGAGCAAAAAGTTGTTAGCTACGGGCCTGGTTGGTCCGATTCTAGTTAACCAAATGAATGTATAATGAATTATGTAACTTGACCAATCAGATATGTTGCTAACCAGGTGATTCAAGCAATAAGATGACTTTACCAATTAGACTAAATGCCCTGCAGATGCACCAGATCCAATTAAACAAACATCTTTTCCTACCCATGAGCTAAGGAGACGGAATGTACCCTTCTAGATTCTTGTGGCTTTGAAACTGCCAGGCCTAATGGTATGACTGGTACCAGGGTTACCTCCCTGATCTTTAAAATTACGAACAGCTACAAAAAGAGAGAAACTTCCATACTTTGTAGGCCTCAGCCTGAACCATTGTTTGAATTGGACAAGAAACTGCTAAAAGGAACCAGTTGCTTGACAGATCTATATCAGACAGTGGGGATATAATACTAAAAAATGCTTGCATGAAGACATTATCATTGGGGTGTACACTGGAAATGTAGCTTTGGAGCAAGTATGGTTTTTCAGTTTATTCTTAATGAAACAGTCTATAAAGCACAATGGCTTGTTGGATTTACTCAAGCTAGGTCTAATATAGACATTCAGTAAAATATAATAAATAGATACCCATAATTCAGATTTAAAAGTTTACATCATAAAAGGATGGAACAAATACATTTTAAATGTTCCTTCACTGCCTTATATCCCCGAGCTTGCTGGAGACTTCCGATCTGTTGTGTAAGCCTGATGTTTGCTATCTGCTGTAGAGCTAGTACTTTGTGTATACTATGTGGCATTATGTAGCTTTCATTGGCTGAAATGTTTGGTGCAACTTTGGCCTAGGTCTGAATTTTTTTGGTGGCAAATCATGAATTGGAACCAATCAAAGCTACCTCATGACAAAACTTTATACATATGCATTGAACTAGAATGCACCCCCTGTCTCAACTGTATCCAACAGCCCTGTGTACAGGGGAGGGTGGTCTATAAATCAAACAAATAAAATAAATAAATAACCTGGAACTTTGTGGGAGAATGTGTCAATCCTATTTTGGGGGGGATCACCTATGGGCCATGGCAAGGTTTATAAATAGGATTAGTATAGGGTTGCCAGGTCCCTCCTGGCAACAGGAGGGGGATGAGGGGACTTACTGGGACATCCGATGTACAGTGACATGTCCTTGTCACTGCCCAAGTGACCCAGAAGTGACATCATTATGTCCAGGATGTTGGGGGCGACACTCTGGTATTTGGGCAAAAACTCTATGTTAAATTTAGCTTCTACCATAGAGTTTTTGCCCAAATACCACAGTGCTGCCCTGATGTCTTAGATGAGATGGTGTCACTTCCGGGTCATGTGGGCAGTGACGTAGACACATTTCTCTCTTTTGGGGGGTAAGTTCTTCCCCACCAGCCAGCTGGTCTAGTATCATATTTGAAACATAAGTTATTTTTGTTTCCCATCTATATCCTTCCATTTTTGTCACGATAGTATACAGTTATTACACAATTATGGTCCTGGTCACACGGGCCGGAAAATGTGGGGGGGGAGAGTGGCTGTTTGCCCCAGAGCAAAATAACGCACGGCCGCCCGATCAGAGGTCCTGTCAAGGTCCCATGGTTAGGGGGTGAGGTGCCGATCTCACGGCTATCCTGCAGCATGGCAAAGAAGGGGTGCGGTGCGATCACACTAGCAATTGCTAGGTGCCACTTCCATGGCAAATGGGTTTTTTTAAAACCGAAGTTTGTACGCATGCGCTGTTGGGCGCTTTTGCACATCCTGCGGAGACTTGGGAGGGAAAAAAACCCTTGTTTGTGATGGAACATCAGCGAGCACCGGATGCCACAAAATTCCACCGGAAACGCGATCAGATGCTCGCCCTTGCCCTGCGGTTTCCAGAAACCAGTACCTTATAAGGGCTGCGGTCACACGGAACATTAGCCACGCAAGTGAGACAGAAGACAGGTGGAGTTTCCGGGCGCGATCTCACCGGCATATCTGGGAAGCGTAGCGCTTCCGTGGAACAACTGAGGCTTCCCGCTGAAAACATGCAGCAAAAAACTAGTACCTTGGAGGTACTAGTTTCCGGAAACTGCAGGGCAAGGGCGGGCATCTGATCGCGTTTCCAGTGCCATCCGGCGCCCGCCCATGTCCCCTTGTGAAAAAGGTGTTTTTTCCCCCAAGTCTCCGTGGATGCGCACACGCACCCAACGGAGCATGCACGTTTGACGTGTACACAAAAAACGACAACCAGTTTGCTGCACCGCACGCTTCTTCATTGCGCGCAGGCGTGTCCTGTGATCGGCACCTTTCCTTACCCACGGAACCTCCACGATACCTCCACAGAACCTCCACAGGAGGTCTGATCGCTTAACCGCATGTTAGTTTGCCCTGGGGCAAACAGCCACACTTCCCCCCCGCAGTTTCCTGCCCGTGTGACCGGAGTCAAGTACTAGTTTTTTACTCCGCATCTTCAGTGGAAAGCCACGGGTTAGCCACGGGAGCACTACACTTCCCAGATGTTGCGGTGTGATCACACCCGGAAAATCCACCTATCATTTGTATCTTTAGTGCGGCAACTGCTCCGTGTGAACAGGGCCTATATTTGGTTTCCTTCTGACTTCCTGCTTAGACTCCTTGGGGTTTAAGATAATATATTTTTGTGACATAAAGGTTTTTTTTAAAAAAATGTTTTTTCTCCTTTTTTCTAAAGTGTGAACTTTTGCTCTGTTGCTTTGTGGTGACTTTTGTGAAAGTGCAAATGATTCAGGTATAAGTAAAATATGCACACACATTCCACAGAGAGAATTAATTAAGAAGAAATCACCGGGTTGCTTGATTTAGTGTTGATACAATCTGGTTTAGGTGATTAAAAACCCCGGAAGAATTCCATCAACACCAAAGGCCTTTAAAAAAATAGTCCTTGAGGGTTTCAGCTTTATTGCTCATGTTCCCTTATCACCTATGCCATTTGTTTCATTTAATTAATAATTAACTTATATAAACCATTCTTAAATGAATTGGGCAAGCCAAGAACATTTATTTCAGAGACCATCGAATAAGTGCCAGTATAGTCATAAAATGAAAGAATATTTATAAGAATAAATGTAATGCTTCTCCTAAATGGTGTCCATATAACAGTAACATGGAAAATGGCACATTAAATTCCTACTCTTTTCCTCTCTAGTTTAAGATGAATCTAAATTTATTTGATATGCATTCCATTTAGGTCAGGGCCATGAGGCTTTCAGTTCAATGTGCAGGTGACACACCTAAGGTATTTAAATATATAATAGGTATCTTACATCTTCCTGCAGACCATCTTTGTATTTCATGAATGTAGATGGTTTCATTACTCGTAAGTGCCACAGGCAGGAAACGTCAAGATAGTCTGAGAATGTATTTGAAACATTTTACTAATTCTTCAAAGATCATCTGAGCATTTTAATGAGTATTCTGCTGCTGCACGTTGGCCTGCATGAAAATAAATCCAGAGAATAATGTACATGGGAAGAATTTTGAAACTAATCATCCTGGAAAGAATCATCTTTAAAAGCAAAATTGAATTATGCTACACAATCCAGTCTTCAGTTTGCCACATTAGCAAAATTCTCCTCTGCTAATGAATTGTAGCAATTCTTTGTTAAAAGATGAATTTTGAAACTGATTTTTGCACAAAAATCCATTAATCATCATCTCAAATTCAGTCAAACTCAATTCAAACCTCAAGCCAGTTAAAATAGAAAAATTGTTTAGTTTACTGATACTTAATTTAACTGTGCTAGTGTTTTTTTTTAAAAAAACGGAGCTTTGACATTAATTGAGACATCTAGACATTATATTTCACCAGTACTTCCAGAGCTTAAATGGCTACCATGTTGTTTCCAGTTTGTTTAATATATGAAGCCCTGAATGGTTTGGGCTAGGAATCTGAAGAACTATTTGCTCCTATGAAAACCTCACCAGTTGTTAAGATATTCATGGGAGGTCTTTCTCCCCACCTTTATAAGGAAGGCAAATGACTACCAGGATTAAGGTCATCTTGGTGATGACATATCAGATGTGGAACTCTCTCACCTTATCACTGAGCTGTGCCAAATGATGTTTAGGTGCTAGATAAAAATTCTTAAACATTAAAAGCTGCCTTAGAATGAATCAAATTATTGCCTACTCAACACTGCCTGCTCTGACTAAGAGCTAGGGTTGCCAGCTCTGGGCTGGAAAATACCTGGATACTTTGGGGGTGGATCTGGAAGAGGGCAGGGTTTGAGGAGGGGAAGGGCCTCAGCATGGTACAATGCCAAAGAGTCCACCCTCCAAAGCAGCCATTTTCTCCAGGGGAGCTGATCTCTGTCAGATGGAGATCAGTTGTAGAAGCGGGAGATCTCCAGGCCCCACCTGGAGGCTGGCAACCCTACTAGAAGCCGCTCTCCAACATCTAAGTCACAAGTCCTGCCACCTAACATTCTGGCACTCTTTCAAATGGAGATGCCAGTTTCTGTATGTACAGCATGTGCTATACCATTTTCCATTCATTTTTAACAACCTTAGTGAGGTTTTATTGTATTACTGCTTTTAATTTCTGTTGGTTATATTTTATTGTATTTATTATTGTTTTGTTGCAATTGTGTTATAGTATTTTTAAATTAATAGTAAAGATTCCTTGAGAATCAAATACTAAAAGATATAATACAATATTTTGAATAAATAAATTAGGGATGTACATATATCTAGTTTATCACTTTAAGTTTCAAGAATGATTCAAAATAGTGTTTATAGCATTTTACACAGTTTTACATCCATTTTATATTATATACTGGTTCTATTCCATTTTACACCATGATATTCCATTTTACACCATCATCTATATATATTTGTGCACCATTTATACCTAACTGATTCAAAAACAGACATCAAATGTAATGGCAATATTTCTATCAAATTTCAAATTATGAGCTTGAGAAACTATGGAAGAGTCATGGAGAGACATTATCTGGGGAAAATAGAAGTATGAGGCTGCAATCACACACACTATATAATCCACTTTCAATGCACTTTCAAACTGGATTTTACCAGTTCACTCAGTAAAATCCAGTTGGAAAGTGCATTGAAATGGGACTATTTAGTGTACGTGCTCGCAGCCAAAATTCACCTTAATTCCCATCCTGTTTTTTCAGTTTCTTCTCCTGATAGGGAATTCAACATCCATGAAACTCCAATAGATGTTACAGCATTCCCTGTGATCCTGACCCAAAATCATATATGTGTTTTTACAAAAAAAAACATGCAGAGCTTCTACGTGAAATTCCACAAAGGGAACAGCTTCACACAGGCATTCCTTTATGCACAAAGAGCTGTCACTCCACAAAAATGTGGAAATTTATTTCAGTAAGGAGAACTCTATGGCTGTGGTCACACACACTAAATAGTCCACTTTCAATCCAATTTCAGTGCACTTTCCAACTGGATTTTGCCAGTTCACACAGTAAAAATCTATTTGGAAAGTGTACTGAATGTGGATTGAGAGTGGGTTATTTAATGTGTGTGACCACAGCCTCTGTTGTCATCCGACCTTTTGATGCTACATGGACAGCTGGCGTAGACTATCCACAAGTAAACATGAAAATTACAAGTGCATACTATCTGTCATTTGTATGTCATGTTTTCTTTTGGTATAATAGCATTTAGTTTATCCCCAGCTAATCTTATTTTGTATAAATGAAAAATGGCTCCTCTTATCCTCCGTTAAAAGTGTAACTTCACAAATGTAATTATTGATTTTTGTCAGAACACCATTCTAGGAAAGACTTGTAGTAATTAGTAAATTTACATAACAGTCTGTTTTCATTTTGTAATCCCATTACAAAAAAAATCTCCCTTTTATTTTCTGCTATCTTTCACACCACTTCATGCATAGCACAGTGCCATAGAGTGCACTGAAAGATAATTGGTAGAATTATAATTATAGTTTTAACAGTGAATGTTTCTTTTAACTTCATTCTGTCAAATCATTAAAATGTATATGTGATGCATATTTCTGGGAATTGTATATGAGCTACATTAATCAAGAATAACTACAGCTAACACTGAAAACTAAGGGCAAGATCTAGCCAGATCAAATACACTAAAGTTTCACTAATGTGCTTCTTTTATTAGGTGAAAATGCTTATCATTGATTGGACCATATCTTTAAGTTCCATTGTATTCAGTGGAATGTGGGTATCAGAACTCTCTTAAGTGGAATTGTCTTCTTTTAAACTTAATTTCAATATCAATAAATTTAATATCAATATATCTAATTCTCCATGTGAACAAAGATGTGGATACTAAATCTGGTGACTGGAACAATAAACAGAAGACAATAAACAGACAGGCCTTGTTTTGGCTTTTGAGGGAGGAGGCAAGGGCAGACTAGAAATGAAAACGGCCCTGGAAAAGGGTCCCAACCTGTCACCCTGGCCTACCTCCTCCTCCAAAAGATGGAGGAAGAGAGGAATAGGAATTCTATCTGTCCTACCCTGCCTCCAATGCTCCCTCTAAGCTGTGGAGTCCTGTGAGCAAAAATTCTACTTTGTGAGATCCTGGCATTAAAGTTGTGAGCAACTGACCTGGCTACTGCATAAATTAGTTTGCTCTGGAGCCATCCTTCCTGAGCAGAGACAAAAATGTGTGAGCCAGAGGCTAAAAACTGTGAGCTAGCTCACATTAACTCAACTTAGAGGGAACACTGCTGTGCACCATCCCCAATTAGCTGTGTGCTGCCTTTATTGTCTTGGGTGGGGCTTGGGCAGGCCAGGAACTGCCTCATGCAGGACTTGGGTGCCACCTTCTCCATACCCTGCAAAGCTCAGACAGGCAGGACACAGTCCTTCGTCCATAGGGCTGGCCTATCCAAAGTGGAGGGGATGGGCATCAGCCCACTGGCAAGCATCCCCATAATAGCCAATTCATGCCTGGGAAGAGGAATCATGGCCAGGCCTAGCAGCGACCACTGGGTGAGTTGCTGCCATGTGACTTGCATGGCTCACCAGACCCAGCTGCTTGCTACTGTTCAACAGCAGCCACCACATAAAAGCCCATGTTGTATAGTGGCTGGAGTTTCAGAGTAGGTTCTGGGAGAACAAGGTTCAAATCACCACTCTGCCATGGGAGCTCACTGGTTTACCACGGCCTGGTTGGTCTCTCTCAGTTTCTTACCTCACAGGGTCATTGTGCTGATAAAATGGAGGGACAGAGAATGATGTAAGCTGTTCTGGGTTCCCATTGTGGAGAAAGGTGGGGTATAAATGAAATAAACATAGCGGAAGATGGGGCAGATAAAAGATATGTTGGGTAGTTGATGGGGGGGAAAGAAACAAGGAAAGGTGAACGTATGGAGACTGCTAGGAGGAGGGGGAAAGGGAAATATTGTGGGGAAATGAAGTGTCCTTTGCAAATCCTTGTGCAACTGAGCCTGGCCTGATAGGTGGCACTGCACAACTGGGCTATAATTTTCCTGGATAGAGGACGCCAGGGAGAAGAAAGGAGGGAAAATAGAAGAGGGTAGAAAAGGTAAGTTGGCTGGTGAGTGGGAAGAAGGAAGCAGGAAAATGGGAAAAGTTATGCGGACTTTTAGGGAAGAGAAATAGGAAATAGTGGGGGAGGGAAAATGTGATGACCCTCACAAATCCTTGTTGGTCCCCTGCTTGTTGTTCAGAATTGCATATTGCATGTAATAGCCATTAAAGTTGTGTGTGTCCCCCCCCCCTTAAAATGGAATATGAAGGCTTCTGTGCAATCAATTAAATACATAGCTCCCTTTAATATCTGTATGATAGGATTATATTTATCAGGTGTAGCTTTCTCCTGCATGAAGGTGCAGAGCTGGAGAAAGCATGCCTTATTTATTTATGCAAGTATTTATATCCTACTTTTCTCCCCACTTGGGAGTAAAAGGAAGAGCCAGAATGGTTTAGTGATTAACAAGTTGAACTAGGATCTAGGTACTCAAGTATAAATCTTCTCTCTGCTATGGAAGCTTGTTGGAGGATCTTGGGCCTGTCACACATTCTCCATCTAACCTTCCTAACAGGGGTGTTTTTAAGGATAAAATGGAGGAGAGAATAATGACGCAAGCTGTTTTGGGTGTTCATGGGGAGAAAGGTGGGGTATGAGTGAAGTAAATAATTAAAATGTGCAATCCTAAAGATTAGGGTTGCCAAATCATTATTTCCTACCAGCGGGAGATCGTCTGGCTGGTCTGGGAGCTGCTCGGGGATGCGCGCGCGAAGCACACGCGCGCCGCCAGGACGTCACTGGAAGTGACGTCACACGCTGGGCGGGGCCACGCCGTTTGAGGGGGAAACTCTTTGTTTTCCCCTCAAATGGCGTGGCTCCACCCCCAACGTGTGACGTCACTTCCGGGTGACACGCACGCGGGGGTGGGGTTTCCCCCGGGCCCCGATTCTGACGCGCCGGAAACCAGGGCTCCGAAGCGGGGGATTCCCCGCCCCCCGGCTGCATTTGGCAGCCCTACTAAAGATACTTCCTTGGGACTAAGCTCCATTGAATAATCTTACTTCTGAGTAGACACACATAGGCTTGTGCCCAAAGTAGCTTACAAAGAATATATAATTTAGATAAAGAAAAGATATATGCTATATGGTAATGATAACTCCAGCTCCTGGGCTGATCCTGAATCCATCTTTCTTATTCAGATCTCATTCACCTGGCTGATATATTCCCAAGATTCCCCTTTCCCAGTAGACAATGTCTATCTGTACAAAGTCACAGAACTCTTGTCCAGAAGAGCAAGGGGCAGACCTAATATACTGGATAATGCATGAACCTACACTAATGTTAACATGACCTTGGTTCTAAAAACCATGATCACTTCAGTATTCTAAATATCTGTTCACCTGCACTGACTTATTCAGCTTCAATTTTGGCACAATCAGGAGACTGGCATCCTGAGATCTTTGCACTCAGCCAGAATGTTAAGTATAAGCAGTTTATTAAGGTAAGCGAATCCAAGGACATACAAGGTCTTGTAAGTCAGGACACCTATTTTAAAATGAATATGTAAACAGGCTGGTTGTCAATGGAAGTATCTGGGTATGATGAGAACTGATCCAAATAATGTAAAATATTACTTTTATCCCAATACACTGCTAGAAGTCTTATTATGGCATTAGGTCAACCAGGGAACAACAATGTTAGGATGACAAATTTGGCCCATATCCAGACAAATGTGATTATTTTCAACTGCTGAAATTAATCACTCTGCTCATATGCTAAATATTACTTCTGCATTATTCTATACATTTATTATGCACATATTTATTTTCTCCACGTTTCTAAAAAAAATATAAAGTTGCAGGGCAAATAATTATCAAATGGAGGAGTTTTTTCCCCCTTCAGAAAGAAAGGAACAGGTTTATATTCCATAGTATGTGTTTGTTTATTGACATTGATTTCATTTATGAATAAATATGTTGTTGGTGAGAACTGGATTGGAGGGGGACGGTTGAGGAGGTTTTGTACCTGCTCTCTATTTTTTTAGGAGCTCCCATTCAAATACACAGACCCATTGTTTTTCACCCCAAGATTCTTCAGGCTTTGGATGCCTGAGATGTAGGG
>NW_015175510.1:52172-63165 GCF_001447785.1 Gekko japonicus | reverse complement strand
ATAGAAAGGCAGTCCCTCAGTTAAGGCAGGAATTCCCCTAGGCACTTGCATTAACTTTTCAAGTAATTTAACCCTCTGATTACCCCTCTATTTCTGCAGTGTGTGATCCATTGCTATTGGTACCCTAACAGAAAGAACACAATCTGCACTAACTTGGGTGTCTAACTTAAGGTAATACAACCAGTGTATGCAACAGGTTGAAGGATCCCTTTTGACCCAGAATGTGTGTTCTAGGTTTTTATGTGTAGGAGATGCTCTAAACATGACATGCACTAATCATGAGTTTGGATTTGCACAAGGGATAAACATAATTGAAATGAGAAATTTTGCAACTGAATCAACAGCCATCAGAAACCCAAAACTATACTTTCTTTATAAGCATAATATCTTTATAATAAAATCATTCCCAATAGCTTTGATTCTTATAACATTACCTTTACAAATGGATTCTTCATATTTATTAACTTCTGTGATGTCGCTAGACAATAACAAAGCTATTGTACACAGGAAGTGCCACGTAAATGTGAATTTTCACAGACATAATTGAAAGACACATTACATAGGCAAATCTTTGCAGCTCAAAATGGTAGCACAGAGGACAAAGATGTATGTGACAGAGGCCTCAATGCACCCTGCTACACATTTGTTTGTTGGAGAAAAGCCAAGAATATAAAATGGTTGAGTAAGCCAAAGTTTGAAACCTCTGCAAACCACTGCTTAGAACACCATTCACATTTTAATGACTGATAAGATGTTGCTGTTGAGTTGAAAGTTTATTCTAATTAATTTGTATTATTTGACAGAGACAGGAGGTTGGGAATTATATATTTAACAAGTGGGGGCCCTGCAAGACTTGTGTGGGGGGAATCCCATTGCTAAGCTGGCAAGGCTCCATGCCACACCACCCACCATTGAACCCAGCAGCTGGCATCTTCGACCACACTCGTGGCCAGAGCAGCTGCCAGCATCCTCATCTCTCTATTTCAGGCCTCTGGCAGCTGCCACTGTCCATTGCTGTAGTGCCCAGGCCCACAGCAGCTGCGGGTATCCTCTGCTGTGGCTGGGTCTCAATGGCTGCCAGTATCCTCTGCTGCCGAGCCCACAGTTCCCCTGTTTGTTTGGTGTTTTTTTAAAGTTTTTCTGCAAACAAGGAGAATTCCCCAAGTTTGCTGAAAAGTCACTTTAGTGTCCATGTGGCCCTGATTTGTGGATTTAGATATCCACAGATGGGAGGGCCCATATATCAGTAATGGTATATAGATACTATTTTTCAACACCTTTGACAATGAAGATTAAGCATGAATGGAAGAATCTCCCCCAAAATAAGGCCATTTCCTTCACCTCTCAAAGATGTATCTGTGTGTTCAAACAAAAACCTGTATATTATCAGTGGAGCTGCTATTTACAAAAGTGTGTTTTTCAAGCCAAAATATCATTCTCTTTTATTGAGCAGTATCTCTGTATCATTTGAAATTGCTGACAAAACTGAGAGTAGAATTACATATGTTTCTTGTTTGGTTTTTAAATATTACATCAGCCTTAAAGAGGTTTTCATTCCTTTGATGATGGTATGTCAATTGGTCTATTTAATTAAACAGAGCACATTTCTCTTTTTATTGTGTATAGAGAGCAGATTTACAATTGGGTTTGGACTTAGATTAAGTTTAGGAAACAAGACTGAGGGACAACATCATACAGAGTTCTATAACATTATAATATGCAAAGATGGATAAGCAGGATAAAGAGAATTTTTCTCTAATACAGCAAAAGCTCAAGGTTATAAATATGAAGTCACTGTGCAATAGATTTATGATGGACAGAAGGAGGAGAAGGAGGAGGAGGTTGGATTTATACCCTGCCCTTACCTGAAGGAATCTCAGAGCAGTTTACAGTCCCTTTCCCTTCCCCTCCCCGCAACAGACACCCTGTGAGGTAGGTGGGACTGAGAGAGCACTCTTCAGAACTGTCCTTGAGAGAACAGCTCTGAAAGAACTTATGACTGACCCAAGGTCACACCAGCAGCTGCATGTGGAGGAGCGGGGAATCAATCCCGGTTCTCCCAGATTAGAGTCTGCGCACTCAACCACTACACCAAACTGGCTCTCATGTTGACTTCAGCACCACAAGATGGGGTAGCAGCCACACATTTAATTTAAAGTTATTTTTAAAGTAATTAAATTCATGGAGTATGTTAATTCAGACCCCTTCAACAAAAGGCTTCTACTAATCTTCAGATTCTCACCCTTATTGGGTACACAACTCTCAGTTCTAACCCTGGGAGTACCTAATCTTCAGATTCTCACCCTTATTGGGTCTCAGTTCTAACCCTGGAGTAAACAACTTTTCCCTTAATCAAGAGGCTTCTATTGATCTTTTGAGTGGTCTTTAACTGGTTAGGCCAGGACTATGAGTAGGAAGGACAGGGTGCATTTGCCCAAATTATTACCCTGTGAGTTTTCTCAGCTGCAGCTTACTCTAAATAATTAAGTGCATAGATTAATCCATATACTGTTGTCTCATGTCTTTATGTGAGAAGAGGCTGCATTGTGAGAAGAGGCTGCATACTTGTACAAACTCAACAAAATGCATACACTCTACAAACAAGTTTTCAATATCAGCATCAACATTTAAACCATCTGAGATCTATGAAAAATTCTAAAACTTGTTACTTATTTGGCAAAATTACTATTATTGGCAAGTATGGAGCTCCATACTTGCCGATAGTAGTGACATTGCTAAGACAATAATTGGTCCAAGGTGCTCAGTTTTACTGTATGCTAGTCTATGAAACAACATTTAAATAGCTGAAGGAGTTATTAATGAAAGCATATTCACTAGGACAAATATCTGTCAGCTGATGCTGTTCTTCAGGATTAGAGGCAGAAAGTTCACCCATGGCATAGGCACTGACAACTATCCAAAGATTTATGCTCAGACAGAAAAATAAATGTTGGCATCTACTAAAAAACAATGATAGTTGAAACAGATTAAAAATAAACCACATCCAGAAATAGTATTTATTAGTTTGTATTTTGTATTGTTTCTGGATTTTCAATAATTTTTTTAAACCCACATTATACAAGGCATTTCCCCCCAGAAAATATTTGTATATGTTTATCCAAAAATCCAATACTGGGTACTAATACTACATGGACATCAACTATGAGTGAAAGAACTAATCAATTACAATATTTTCAAAATGATGGGACTTTGTTCACACTACATCAAGTCTATTGTTTCTTCAATCTAATACATGTGGCAGAAAAAGAAATTCAATGAAGGAGGATTCTTTTTTTTTTTTTGAGCCCCCGGAGGGGATTTTTTAATTATTTTTTTATATCACTACAAAAACTATAACAGAAGAAAAGGAAAGGGAAACTACATTTATGGGATAAAGTAAAGAGCCCACTACTAACTAAAAACCCAAGAGAGGAGATCCTCCTATTAGCTTAATTACATCAAGTCTTCCCATCATTAATCCCATTACAAACTGAGTCAAACATTTAATGTACTTTTCCTTTAAAGCTTAAAATATAACTGTCTGTTAGTCTGGAAATCTGATGGGCAAAGCAGTGATCAGACACAGCACCATTTTTTGGCTAATGTTGGACCTTAAAAATCTGCTAAATATCCCAATATTTCTAATAGTTTCCCCTGGGGGAGAACCATCATGAAAAAGAGGGACAGGCATATCTAGGTGCTACCATAATTTTAGTTACACTGCAAATTCTGTTTCCTTTCACAATGTCTTTTTTTGCAGTTTTAGATCTCAGGGAACCTTGAAAATCCTAACAGGTTTAGACAGTTCTAATATAGATTAGAAAGCCATGTATGGATTAGATCAGAAAACCATGTGTGCCTCACATGCACAACTCAAAAAGAATATTGTAGAGCCAGGAAAATGCAACCAAAATGAGCTAGAGCCCCTACCTTATGGCGAAAGGTTGAATAGCTTGGAACATTTCTGCTTAGGGGGAAAAAAGTGATTTCAACTGGGGACTTGATATAGGCCTTACTGTATGTGGATGAGTGCAACTGGTCTATAATCCTTTAGACTGCTGATTGTGGATGTTTTGGGCAGGGGAACAATAATTGAGGACTTTAGGCAAGACGGAACACTAGACTGGTGTAAGGCCAGTTGAAGATCTTAGTAAAGACCCCTGCCAACTGGTCAGCCCACTCTTTCAACACCCATCCCGTAATGCCATCAGGTCCAGCCGCTTTCCTTGGATTCACAGACCTCAGCGTACGCCTCACCTCACACTCTTCTACTCTGAGGGAGGGGCCACCATGGACAGATGGCTGTAATATGGCTGTCCCCTTCGGCTCCACATCAAATCGGGCAAAGAAGAGATTAAGCTCCTCTGCCAATGAAGGGTCTCCATCCACGGCAGCAAAAGTTGGTTTAAAATTGGTAATATTCTGAATCCCCTGCCACACCTGCTGCATGTACCGTGTTTCCCCGAAAATAAGACACTGTCTTATATTTATTTTTTCTCAAGAAGATACACTAGGGCTTATACCACAAATGCATAGAAGTCCTGCTAGGGCTTATTTTTTGGGTAGGTCTTATTTTCAGGGAAACAGGGTAATTCGTATTGAATTTATCCTCAATCCTCTGCCTATAGCCCAGCTTAGCCTGTCGGATACCTCTTTTCAGGTTGGCTCTGGCAGAGCTATAAAGGTTCATGTCTCCAGACCTAAAGGCCATATTCCTCTCCCTCAAAAGTCGCTGTACCTCTCTCGTCATCCAGGGGTTTTGATTAGGATAGACCCATATGCACCTCTCCACAGTAACACTGTCTATGCAATGTTTAATATAACCCAGGACTGCCACTGTGTGTTCCTCCAGGTCTTGATGATCAAAAATATCTGTTTGTCCTCTCAAAGCAATCTTGCAACTGTTGGGAAGCATCCTCAGGCTTTAAATTTAACTGTAATAAAGGAGGATTCTAAAGAAATCCAGTCTGGACAATGAAAACCTGAATCTCAGCCTACTAGTATACAGAAATACACCTATAGGAGATAAAAGATCACCTTCAAAACTTAATGGGACGACATTTCAGATGTAGACTGCCTATCTTAATATCATCACTACTGTCTCAGATGATAAATGAAGACATGCTGGCATATCTAGGGATGGGCACAAACCAGGAATATACAGTTCAGTTCATGCATGTCTGGTTCGCAAACCATGAAAAGTCATGAAATGTTAGGGACTAAGTGAACCCGTTTTGTTAGTGAGGTTCATGAGTCGGTCAAATTCCCCCTCATGTGCTGGAGACACCAAACTCACAAGGGATCTCCAGCTGACTCTACCTGCACTCCAAGTTTGGTAAGGATTGGATTTATGGGGTCCAAGTTACCTCCCCACAAAGAAGGTGCCCCCAGGAAAGTGCTTTCTGGGGAAATGACAGGTGGTCATTTTGACAGGTGCAGGGTCAAATGATTTAGAAGTGTATAGAATGGATCCTGTGCAAGCTAGAGACATCAAAGTCACCTGGGACCTCCCCTGGGTGCACCTCTTCGTGCCCTCCAAGTTATGTTGCTTTGAAGTTTGATAAACACTTAGATTGTCCAAAAATGTATCCATTCAGAAACTGCCGTGAACCACCACACACAGATTGAATGTTCATGGAAAGTTCATACCGGTTGGCCTGCCATGAACCCGCGAACCACAAACTGGCCAAAATTCATCATAAACTTTAGTTTGTGAGCCAGTTCATGCCCATCCCTAGGCATATCTGAAAATAATGATAATAATAAGAGATTAGATTTATACTCTGCCCTTCACTACCTGAAGGAGTCTCAGTACAGCTTACAATCCCTTTCCCTTCCCCTCCACACAACAGACACCCTTTGGGATATGTGAGGCTGAGAGAGCTCTTTCAGGAACTGCTCTTTCTGGAATAGCTCTGAGAGAACTGTAACTGACCCAAGGTCATGCCAGCAGCTGCATGTGGAAGAATGGAGAATCAAACCCAGTTCTCCCGGACTAGAGTCTGCACTCTTAATCGCTACACCAAACTGGCTCTCATAGTCACAGTCATGGCCTAACCAGTTAAAGATCACTTAAAAGATCAATAGAAGCCTCTTGATTAAGGGGAAAGTTGTGTACCCCCGGGGTCAGAACTGAGAGTTGTGTACCCAATAAGGCAAGAGAACACCAGAACATTTACCTCCTATCACACAGGAGGAGATATGGTTGTCCCCAGCACCCTCCCCAATGAAGACACAAGGCACCCATGCTTAGGTTTAACTTGTTTATTTAAGATGGCTTATCTATATCCTCTATTAGCATATTTATGGACAGTATGCTGGCAGCTAGCATCATTGGGTCACTCCACCCTAGCTTCAACCTCAAGGAGTAATTTTTGCTGGCTTTGTTTATCTCCACCAACACATGAACTATGCCAAGAGGTTCCTGTGGTGAAGGTAGTGTTGCCAACTCTGGCTCGGGAAGTTCCTGAAGATTTGGGGCTGTGCCTGAGGAGGGTGGAGGTTGGGGAGGGGAAGAAGCTCAGCAAAGATGCAATGTCATAGAGTTAACCCTCCAAAGTAGCCATTCCCTGCGGGGCAACTAACCTTTCTGTTCTGGAAATCAGTTGTAATTCCAGGAGATCCCAGGCCTCACCTGGAGCTTGGCGCCCCTAGGTGAAGATTTATATAGAATGATACTGTTAAGAAATTGTAAATGTCTGGAAGAGAGGCCATCTGCCTCCTAGCGATGTCTGAGAAGAACGAGCTGTGTTGATTGTTGTTAAGATGGTTGCTGGAGCTGTTGCAGTTAAGGGCTCAATGCCAAAGTTTAATTCCTTCACAAGCAGCTGGGATCAATTATTTATGGAGCCTGAAGGAATTTTCCTAAGTTCCCAAGTCTCTAGGGTTCCCAAGTACTTACCGTGATCCGGTGGGGGAAACATGCTCCCCGGCCAGACCATTCCTCCCTGTAACACACCATGCCATCGTCAGGAAGTGATGCTGGGAGACCCTCTGGCAATGGGACTGAAAACTCAATGGTACCATCGAGTTTCCAGCCCCATTGCCAGAGTGTCGCCCGGCGTCACTTCCTGGCAACTGCATAGTGTGGCGCGTCTGTTGTCCCCGCAGGAATGATCCTGCGAGGACGTCTGTGTCCCCCACTGAATCATGGTAAGTACTTGGGGAAGTACTTCCCCTAGTGTGTCACACATGCAAACAAGGATATGGTTGATGAGGCTCAGCTCCAGTGGCTGTTCTCCTCCAACCTACCCTGCTGTACATTGAATGATAAGCTGTCGCAGGAAAGACTAGCCTCAGGATCCCTAAGAGTGCTCGCCAATTTGCCCTACCAATGATGAGCAATCCACCCTATTCCAGCATTCCCTAGGGGTGGCCTAACCAGTCCAAGGACCTGGCTTATTTATTCCAACCCTCCTGAGACAACATGAAGCTGGTGAAAAGTGAACCCTAATGTCTCAAAATTCCTGCTTGATCTTGAAACAAGAACCCAATTACATGTTGTCTCTAGGGTGGGTCAGCAGGTCAATAATGTGTGGCAAAAATGTTTACATTAAGGAGGTGGGGAGACCCTTTTATGAATTCCCTTTGGCCAACCCCTATAAACTGGGCAATTAACTAGCTAGCCAATCATGATCCTGTACTTTGATATTTAGAAGAAGCCAGGCCTGGACATCAATAAATTCATCAAAAATATAATGAAAATGAAGTGAAATGAAACTTGCCAAAGTTATTAAGCAGCATATGAACCTCAGTTATTATTTGGTTCACACTAATGAGTCAGCTGTTTATATGACTAACAAAAGATCTGCAATGCACATACAGTGCAAATTATATCTCATGTTAATACTTATGCCACGCTTCAGCTCTTTCTGGTTCGATTTCTGCAATCCTAATTGTATCATTTTGTTCTAATGTCCTGTTCTGTTAATTGTACTAACTCACTATGTGTAATCCACCTTGAGTTCTGTGGGAAAGGCAAACTATACATAATGTAAATAAATACATAAATTCTAAGTAGGTATACTTGGGCATAAAGTTCAATGGGATTTACTTTATAGTATGTCTGATTTAGGTTGCTACCTAAAAGAGTAAACCTAAATAGGTGTACTCAGAATCCTACTCAGGTCTATTCAGTGGGGTTTACTTCCAGGAAAGTGGTTTTTAGGGTTGCACTGCAGACATCTTAATTCAGTGAACAAAACATCTGTGAGGAGGAGGAGGAGGAGGAGGAGAAGAAGCCCCACAAAAAACACCCTGTGAGGTAGCTGCGGCTCAGAGAGTTCTAAGAGAACTGTGACTAACCCAAGGTTACCCACCAGGCTTCGTGTAGAGGAGTGGGGAATCAAACCCAGTTCTCCAGATTACAGTCTGCCACTCCTAACCATTACACTAAACTACACCAGGTATCAACAGAATGAATGGAATGCTTATCACAGTGTGATAGTGAGACTTCAGAGAATTCTTGGGACATCTGGGATTACATCAAGAAGCATCACTAATAAGAAAATGTATTAAATACTGAGAGTTATATTCTGTTTAACAAGCACGATATAACAACAGGAGCAACCAAAATGTCCTATGACCAGGTATACGGAAGAAGCAGTTGTGGGAAACAGCAACAAGTAGTTGAAACTTAGAGCAGCAAACATTTTCACTTACTTTGTAGTAAGAGTTGCATGGGGTTAAGTAAGGTTTGTTTGTTCCATATTTCAGTCTCATGTGGCATCATTTTATAAAGTATGCAGCAGCAAATATTATAGTTCATAGCTGAAGAAGCTGAAATAATCTAACGAATACACCTTCTCCCTAAGAGAAGAAGTACACTGACCTCAGGGCATTTATAGTGCTAAGAGCAAAGAAGAAAGACAGTGATGGTTTCTATAAACTTGTCATTCACGCATATGCTACTGTATTAGATGAAATTACATGTTTAATGTCTAAAAATACAGTTTTAAAATAACAATATTGCTTGGCATCCTACCCTGTAAGCAAACTGCTAAAATGTTGAGTTTCCTGTGCAGCTTGACTTTCACCTTGCAGCTAGCAGCAACAAATGCTCTAATCCTCTGTAACTGCATTATATTTCAGGATGTGCACTCTGAGACCATCCCTCAAAAGAACATTGCCAGCCTGTTATGGGCTGAGCGGTTATGGCTCCATTAGCTGGCCTGAAATGGGAGGCAAGCCAGACCCTGAAGCATAGTAAAGCCCTTGTCTCCTCCTAAGACAAGCCAAAAAAGATTGTGCCACTGAGAAGGAGAGCCTTTGATGTTCTCTATAGTTTTGGTCTAATGCCATCACATATGGAAAGTGCTGATCTCACAAGGTGCCTGGGATGCGAGTATGTGACCCCCTTGCAAGGACATGAGTGCATTAGTTATGTGTGTCTCAATGTTTTAGAAGTTTTCTAGCATACCTTCGGTGCGATGCCTAAATCGAATCTACTCCTGCATAATGCCCCTGTAGGTTTTTTAATCATATATTATTAGACTGCCTCATTCCAATGATGTGTTGGAGTGATAAATCATCAGTGTGTGCCGCTGCTGTGATGAGATGTTGCTTCAGTATGCCATTGAAGCTGTCATTCTGTTAATGTATTATTAAGGCATACTGATGATGTGTTGTGCAAAAGATGGTGCAGCCAAAGGAACAAAAGGTTTAGGAGCAGATTCAACATAATTACAAGTTAAATGTCAGCCAGCACACAGCAGGCTACAAATGGCTTTCATGGATTGACTAAATCGCCTTTCCTTTCTCAGCTGCTTATGGTTTCAAGTATCTTGTTTTTAGACCCCTTGATTCATTTGAGAAGAGGAAGATACGATTCTGGAAAGAATTGTTTCAAATAGGACAAAAGCACTAGCACAATGCAATAACTGTTTTCTTCACGCAAGAAGCAAACTCCTCTTTTCGTGAGATCAGTGGTGCTTCACAAACCAATTTTAACAAGCATCCAGGTCAAAAACATTCATAGATTATCAGGTGTTGCCTGGAACCAATTCCTTCTTAAGATTTATAGCCCACTCTATTTGTTATTATCAGGGCCAGAAGTAACATTTTCCTTAAACACTCCATTGTTGAGTATAGGCATACCTCAGAATTCTTTTTTTTTTTTTGCCTCCCCCTAAGGGGAGTTTTTAATTGGTTTTTTACATCACTACAAACTACAACTGAAAATAAGGGAAGGGAAACTACCTCTAAGGAGAAAGAAAAGAAACCCACTATTGACTAAAAAACCCCAAGATCAATACATCAGCTTATTTCAATATTATTCTAAAATGCTAGTAATACATTGAACCTAGTCGGTTATGCTAAGTTATTTATCTTTTAACCATCCATTTATCTGTTAAATGAAACCATCAGAGCATCCCAAAGTTACTTCTAGATTTTCAGGCACAATTCAGAGTCCTTCAGCCTTTATTTTCTCTTATCTTTTCTTATTCTCAATTTATATGGACTTTTGGGGGCCGCTGCCCCCTTTTCAGAGAGAGAGTCCTCGTCAGAAGACACCAACCCTAACTCGCCATCCGATTTGCTTTCTTCTTCTTCCTTCTTGTCCTCTGCTGGTTCCCGCAGCTGTGTTCTCAGGAACTTGTGTGCTTTAAGAACAGAGTCAATCTTTTCTTTTTTATTGTGGAGCTTGAAAATGATGACTTCTGGAATTAACCATCTGTAACTGATGCCATTTGTTTGTAAGAAAAGAATTAAGTCTTTGTATTTCTTTCTCTTCTGTCTTATTTCAAATAGAATGTCTTTTAAAATCCTGATGTTGTTTTCCCCGATTTTCAAGGGTGTTCCCGTAGTTGCTTTCAAGATAAAATCTCCTACATGTCTCTTTGAGAATCTGACTACTATTTCCCCAGGCAGATTATTTTTCTTGATATATGAGGAGTAAGACCTATAGACCACATCCATCTCGCTGTACAAATATTCCACTGTCAAATCTATCAATGGGGCTATTGCATCACTCAGCAATTGCTTCAGATTCTCT
>NW_015175510.1:31484-51905 GCF_001447785.1 Gekko japonicus | reverse complement strand
GCTTTCTTTTTATTTCTTCATGCTCGCTTCAATCCGACTCACAGTTTGTTGTTGGCCAACCGACCTCGCTCAGCATCATTTTTTTCGTCCGATCTCTGATGCTTGTCCCGGTCAACAGCACTCGTATCATGTGGTCACTCAGCGGCAGGACCTTTGGGGTGGAGGAGTGCCTCAATTCTCCAGCATCGTGCCATCGAAGAAGTCATCCCTCAAAAGCCCCCTGGCTAGGAGCCTTTTGCCAAGGCTCCAGGGGGGGGTCGCAACCCGTCGCACCCCCTCCTACACACTGGTGTGCAGATTGCATCCCCGGGATGTCCAGAAGATGCGTCTGCCTGCGTGTCGCCATAAACCGGCAGTCCAAGCATACCTGTGAGGTAGTTCTTGCTGAACATGACCACATCAGACTGCAGGTGTGGACAACATGTGTGACTGTTTTCACAAGTAACACAACATCCCAGTACATGAAAAAACAGAATGTCAAGAAGCAAATGGTTCTAGAATGGCATTTTCTCTGATAAATTAGTTTTTCTGAGTAGATGTTGTAGATGATTCCAACTTGCAATCTGTAGTCTGAAGCTATACAGAAAAGTGGCATGATTTTGCTGCACATGTAGCTTATTTCCTAAATCACCATTATTCTAGTTTTGATGATGGCAGTAGCTGTGACTACTTAAAGTAAAAGAGTACTAATAGACCTCTGCTGCTGAATCATGGTTTTATCAGTAGTACGTGATATTGTACTAACACAAGACATAAGGAATATGTGGGTTTTGTGTTACTAACCTACCACCATTTGCATTCTGACACTTCACAACAACTACCAGTATGATCTGACCTTGCTGACCACCACTGGCAGATGGGAACCTGAAAGTAGTGGGTAATAGCCTTATTGAAAATTAGCATGGTTGCACTAGCAAAAGTGATATTGCACAAGCAGATGCACTAAACATCTCATGCAAGTAGGGTTTCCAGCTGATGGCTGGAACTCAGCAGAAGACTGGGGGCAGGGACATGGGGGATATCATCACATGGATGGCATGAGGTCTGAACTCAGAAGTGATGTCTTTTTATTTTCAATTTTATTTATTTACCTCACATGACCAATGGTCTCAAGCACAATGAACATAAGAGAAGCCAATGTTGGATCAGGCTAATAGCCCATCCAGTCCAACACTTTGTCACACAGAGGTCAAAAAGTTCAGCAGTGGGGCCAGGACACTAGAAGCCCTCCCACTACTGTCCACCCAGCATCAAGAATATAGAGCATCACTTGCCACAGACCAAGAATTCCTATCTATACATTGTGGTTAATAGCCACTGATGGACCTCTGTTCCATATACCTTGTGGCTAATAGCCACTGATGGACTTCTGATCCATAGGCTTATCTGATTCCCTCTTGAAGCTGTCCATGCTTGAAGCTGCCACTACCTCCTGTGGCAGTGAATTCCTTGTGTTAATCACTCTTTGGGTGAAGAAGTACTTCCTTTTATCTGTTCTAACCTGACTGCTCAACAATTTAATTGAGTGCCCATGAGTTCCTGTATTGTGAGAAAGGGAGAAAAGTACCTCTTTCTCTACCTGCTGTATCCCATGCATAATCTTGTAAACCTCTATCATGTCACCCCTCAGTCACCATTTCTCCAAGCTAAAGAGCCCCAAGCGCCTTAACCTTTCTTCATAGGGAAAGTTTTCCAACCCTTTTATCATTCTAGTTGCCCTTTTCTACACTTTTTCCAATGCTATAATATCCTTTTTGAGATGTGGTGACAGTATTCCAAATGAGGCTGCTCCATTGATTTATACAGGGGCATTATGATACTGGCTGATTTGTTCTCAGTTCCCTTCCTAATAGTCCCTAGCATAGCGTTGGCCTTTTTTATTGCAGTCGCACAGTGTCTCGACATGTTCAATGAGTGACCTACTATGACTCCAAAACCTCTCTCTTGGTCAGTCTTTGCCTTTTTGGACCCCATCAATGTGTATTTATAGTTAGGATTTTTGGCCCCAAAGTGCATCACTTTGCACTTGACCATATTGAACCCCATTTGCCACGCTGATGCCCACTCGCCCATCCTCGACAGATCCCTTTGGAGTGCCTCACAATCCTCCCTTGTTTTCACCACCCTGAACAATTTCTTGTCATCTACAAATTTAGCCACTTCACTACTTATTCCCAAATCATTAATGAACAAGTTAAAAAGCATCACACCCAGTACTGATCCCTGTGGTACCCCACTGCTTACCATCCTCCACTGTGAAAATTGCCCATTTATACTCACTCCCCGTTTCCTATTAATTAGCCAGTTTTTGATACACAAGAGGACTTGTCCTTTTATCCCATGACTATTGAACTTACTTAGGAGCCTTTAATGAAGAACTTTTATCAAAAGCTTTCTGGAAGTCAAGGTAAACAACATCTATTGGATCCCCCATGTCCACATATTTGTTTACCCTCTCAAAGAACGCTAACAGCTTCCCTTGCAGAACCCATGATGAGTCTTCCTTAATAGTTTTTGTTCATTAATATGCCTACGAATTTTCTCCTTAATAATGGTTTCCACTAACTTACCCAGTATTGATGTCAGACTGACTGGCCTGTAATTTCCCAGATCTCCTTTGGAACCCTTTTAAAAGATGGGAGTGTCCTAGGATTCAACAGAAACTCTGTGGTTTTACCACTATGTTTTACCATAGCATTTCAGGTGAATTCTAGAATGTGTTAGAAATAAATTCTAGGGGTAGCTTGGGTCTCAGAGAAGGTGACCAAACGTCCTGGGACCCTCACCAGTTTAGCACAGGATACATCATTTGATCTGCAGTTGTCAAAATAACAGAACCAATGTGCACAGGACTAATATTAAACTTTCTTAAGCACGTATTCACACAGCAGAAACACCTCCATCCAGTTGCACAACACTCACCCTAAAAGTCCAGCTGGCTGATGACACCCCATACTGATCGATCAGGAGTAATCTTTCAGGAATTTCTGGTTTCATCTAGGGCAGCATAGATTTTACACTTTCCTCCTCTAGTGCCTTGTAAGTTTTTGCTTCCATCATTCTTTGAATAGCTTGACGAGACATTCTAAAGCTGGCCGCTGTGTGCACCACACCTGCTGCTGCCAAAACACACACACAAAAAACCCTCTGCTCACTGTTCGTAACTGGAATTGAGTTAGTGGGGTACCACTGGCATGCTGGAAAGGATAGCCTGAGCACAAGCCCCTTAACTCCAAGAACTCAGACAGAACTCGCACTCAGCATAGTCGGGTGTTACCTGTGGTCCCAAGGACCACGGTAGCATTTGTGCCATGCTGATCAGTTCTGGATTTATGCATCAGTACACAGACATCTCCCACAGCCAACTTCAAATCTAGACACCAATCATTCTGTGGTTAGCTCAGGAAAGGCATTATAAATCTTCTGCTTTCCTATGGTCGTAAGCAGGGGTCTTTTCCTGCGGGAGCGCACAGGAGCGGAACTCTGGCAGTAAAGAGCCCAGGGGGCGGGCACATGCAACAAGCCCCTCCCCCTGCTCCCAGCAGCTCCGGGCCACGAGGAACACAACGATCTGCATGCCCCCCCCTAGCTAGCAATCCAAAACAGTCCAGTGGAGCCTGAGCAGCGGGTGTTGCCTTCTGACACACTTCCGGTGATACCAGGGGGTGTGACATATGCAAATGAGTTATGCTAATGAGTTATGCTAATGAGCTCCTGCACCTCTTTTTCTACGAAATGACCCCTGGTCGTAAGTAATGAAAGTCCTCCTACCTTTCTGGAAACATTTGTTCTATCTTGTCCACTAAATATAAAGTAACTTCCCCCTAGCCCCAAATATTGCAGTTTTGCTAGCAGACTGGCATAGCAGTCTCCAAAGGTCTTTTTGTAAAGAGGCCCTTTGGCCTTTAGCTAAGTCAAAAGATTAATTTTTGTCAATGATAGATTGCATATCTATCAAATGTCATGTCAATGCCATGCCAAGTTCACCCCCAAAATGACATCATGCCATGACTACGATTTTCAGATCACTTTCCCCCCCCCTTGCTGTAACCCAGCAGTGATGGGGGTCAGAGGTTATAGCAGGAGACCTGGCACTCCTAATTGCAAGCAAATCAGGTGTTTCTGCTGGGTTTTTTAAAATGTCCTTAGAACTTACTTGAACCCTTTGAAACAATGCAAAATGAAGCAACTCATAATAATGTTTTCATATAAATTCATTTATTATACATAGTATATATTTCATATTTAATTATGTCTTCCCTGCATTTCTTCTTGTTCCCTCCATGGCGTTTATCTTTGTAATGGTGAAGCTTGATCAGGGTGCATTACTCTCCATGGCTGTGACCATGTATGTATTTGTAATCCAAGACCATGACCTCTAAGCTCTGAACACCTTGTATGACTTTCTGCCTACGAATGCAGCTGGTCTCTTCTTGTTACGTTTATGCCATCTCCATTTATGGTGTTTGATTTTTGAGTGATGACCTACCATTATTACTCACAAACTTCATGGTGCTGGTGTTTCAGAGGGTGTAGAGGATGGCTATGCAATCATGGCATAAAATAGTGAGTTAGTTTATTCAATTAATTTAGACTCTCGAGGTTGCCACATCTCACACTCTGCCATTTCTCAAGCTGGTTTTATTTCATTAATTATTGATTCTAGTTTTCTGTCACTGCTGCATGGTCTCACTTTTCATATGCCCAAAGGTCTCTAAAATCCAGGGAAATCAATGATTTCCAGTGACTCTCTAGGACTAGGCAACTGCTTCTGCACTAAAGCAAATTTTGCCACTCTGACATGAACCTAAAAAGGCTGCTTTCTTGTTACTGCATTTGAAGCTTTATCTGCTCTCATCAAAAGGAAATCAAGTCACTTGTACACATTTTGGAACTAAAATTAATCAATGGCACATTAGTGTCAACTGTGTATTTTGTAAAGATAGTATTATTATATTACCATTGTTCCCCGCTGTGCATATGCAAATCCTTCTCTTCAATTTTGGATCCAAAGGAACTGTGACTTGAGAGTCTGGGAACAAACTCAGTTCTGTAAATACATATCTGTATATTGCTACTTCAATTGGTGAAACATATACCTGTGTTGGAATCATCTCCCTAATCCTAGTCAACAATTCCATTGGCATTGAGGATTTTAGCTATACTCAGTTGTAGGCACACAGCCCCGTCTCTTTTACTGTAACCGAGCTGTATGTAGGCAGCTGCAACTAGTGGCAGACCTCAGATTTCACATCCTTCTACATCTTTATGTATTGATTACAGATTCTGATTTTATGTCCCTCTTTACAACAAAGTCCAAAAGCAGTGTATGCCTACAACTGTACCTTGTACACCTTCTATTCACTGAATATTTACAGAATCTAGATACGTATCAATAAGAATTACAGTCTCTTTACTGATCCAATTATTTTGACTCAGTGCTCAAGAATTTGCAGCTGCAGTATGAGCCTTTCTCTCGGGTCTGTTGTGCACATCCTTTTCAGTTTCACCATCAATAATACTCTCAGACAGAGATTTAGTTTCTTCAAACACTGATTACCAGTTGGAGTCTGCTCCACATCATCATCATCATGACTTGCTGAATCAGCCATTTTAATTTTCTAATATGTTCTCACTGCTCAAGTAACCACATGTGGATTTCAATTAGTTACCATGCTTACACATCACCTCCTCAATATGGGCTCACAAGCAATGAAAATAAGAGTGCAGAAAAGCCCCCAGTCTCCAATATGGTGATAATAATATTGGCCTATTTTACAGGAGTATTGTACAGTGAACTATGATTTTTTAAGTATTGAAAGTACTCTGCAAAGCACAATACACCTTGTAGGTTCCTTGAGTTCCATGAGTGTGGAATATAAATGTTAAATATTGTGTTTAGTATTATCTGCTTCTTTTATTTTTATTTATCTGCAAATTTTATATACTGCTTTCTGCCTCCAAAAGGAATTGAAACTTACATAATATAACCACATTCTAAAACAATTTAAACATATTTTACACACTGTTTTATTTTTTTCTGCTGATTCTGATGTTATTATCTGTTGGTTTCATTCATTGTTTTCATTCTAAGTTCTTGTGCAATCTCAAGGAAAGTTACACCTTCCTAATGGAATGGGTTTAGAACGGTGTAACTCTGTTTAGGATTGCACTGCATGTTTCATAATTTCATTGCCCTGTAAAAGATGCAAGGGTGGAACAGAAATAAATCCATTTCCCAACCAAGGCTTGACTTTCTGTGATAACTCCCAGCTATTGCCTTGATGCTTTGACTGAGGTAGAGTCACTCCAGTGACAAAGTGTCTCAGCTCTAGTGACAAAGTGTCTGGAATAAGGGAAGAAACAGGTGAGTTTAGCAGACTTGCAAGTTCAGCAGCAGGGTGAGGAAGCCAGGGCACTAGTCTCTCCATGTCCCTAATAGGGTAAACCAGACATTCCCAAACAAACAGGGGGCGTGGCATATGCAAATAAGTTATGCTAATGAGTTATGCTAATGAGCTCCGGCAGCTCTTTTTCTACAACAAGACCCCTGAGTGCAACATGTATGACTATCTGCCAATTGGACAGAAGTCATGGGTGTGTCCTCAGTGCAAGGAGCTCCTGGTTCCCAGGGAACGAGTTCACACCCTTGAGGTGTGACCTGGATAAGCAAAGGCAGTCAGTTAGGCACATGGATAAAATTCTCAGAGACTTTTTAGATGTGTCCCACTCTGAGAATGGCAGCCTGCCACTGCCAGGGAGTATGAGGGTCAAAGGGAATCAAGGCACCATGCTGATGAAAGCTGGAATGTTCCCACAGAAGGTACCCCTTCTGCAGTTGGTGAACAAGTATCCTTTCACACCAAGGAACCATCCCCGAGCTGGGACGGGGGGCTCTTGAGAGGTGGTGATTCAACCCTTAAGCGTGTAGCTAGATGGGTGGTGAACCTGTGTACTGACCACATGGTGACTTCCCTGCCGGTGTTGAAGGTAGCAGACATTACACACGGTCTAGATAGGCTGGTCGACAGTGCTGGGGAGTAGCCAGTGGTCGTGGTAGAAGTTGGCACATACAGTGTGGCAAAATGTAGTCCATCAGTGGCTATTAGCCAAAAGGTATAGATGGGACACTATGTCTGGGGCAGTGATGCTGTGTATTCTTGGTGCTTGGGGAGCAACAGTGGGAGGGTTTCTGAGTTCTGACCCCATTGATGGACTTCCTGATGGCACCTAGGTTTGGCTACTGTGTAACACAGTGTTGGATTGGATGGGACATTGGCCTGATCCAACATGGCTTCTCTTATATACTTATGATCTAGATCATCCAGGCTAGCCCAGTTTTCAGATCTCAAAAGCTAACCATGGTTGCCCTGTTTAGTATTTGGATAGGAGACCACCAAGAAATACCAGGATCACTAGGCAGAGGCAGGCAATAGCAAACCATCTCTGTTAATCTCTTGCCTTGAGAACTTCATGTGGTCACCATAAGTCAACTCTGACTTGTTGGTTAAAAAAAAAAAAGTCTTGATACAGACCTATTGCAATTCTTACTTTCTGCTTCCCCATCAAAAAAACATAGTCCTGCTACAGTCCTGATAGTAACAAGTTGTGTTTCTCCCAGCCCTTTGGGTGCTTGGGTGACTGAAGCTGATGATGTGGCTAGAAAACGTTTGGCTAGATGGTAGCCCAAAAGAAAGAGAGTGAGTGAGTGAGAATATGATAAATATTTCTGTCCATGTTAGTTGGGGTCAACATGGTTCCAGGCTACTTAATGCCTTCTTCTACAGCCTGTAGATGTCACTCATAAAAGAAACAAGAAAAGTCAACTCTATGAGACAGAGACTGGTAGGACTATGTTTTTGATGGAGGAGCGGAAGTCTGCTCAGCTCCACAGAACTCAACCCAAGTTCCTGTGCCAATAATATGATGTGGCAAATCATAACAAGGGCAAGTAAGTATGGTTATGTAAAAGAAATAGTGTGCAAATAGTTAATGCCTCTATGCAGTGACCTGACCTTTCCCTTTGAAAGGTTCAGTGATTCAAAATGAAAGTAAAGGAACTTTAATAGATCACATCTAATTAGAAAGTCTAGACTATGACAGAATGACTCTTTGGTATCATTATCTTCCTGCCATAATAGCAATATGTACACCACTTGAAGGATGTGAGTTAATGAGGCACAAATGGTCACTAGTGTCTTTAACACAGTCCATGGCCCACAAATGAATGGTCTTATGCATAATTTATGAATAAATACCTTGACGTCTGATTAAGGAAAGGATGGCAGAACTGAAAAACCTTGACTACTGTCATGTCTCTGGGAAGATGTGACAAATCCTGCCCCATCCACAAAATGTATTCCCTGCCAGGGTTATCACATTGAACTACCCAACTTGTTGCTCTGCTCATTGCTCTATTTTAGTAGATCAGTGTAAGCATGTTATATTCATACATTCTCCCGGAATTCCTAAGGGTCAAATAGATTGGCCCAAATGAAGAGAGCAAAGGAGAGAGAACAGAGAGTATCTGGGATACAGCAGCTGTAGAGAATCAAAGAGTTTGTGTAAGCACTTTAATGAAGCAAGGGCTCCTACAAACCATCGTGCAATAAATATGACATGAACATATAACAATGATTTATACTAAGTCAGACCACATGATCCATCTAGCTCAGGATTCCCTTTCCCACAATCTCCTGTAAAGCTGGCTCAGAAGTTAGACCACATGTTGATATTCACACTAATTATTGAATGAGCAACTAATTCTCCATGACTGCTGAAAAATGCTTTATAAATACTGTAAATAAATAAATTTGGAGGGATAAGTCAGCAAAAAATGGGGATGGTGGACATCAAAAAACTACAGGATTGCCACTCCTGCTATACTGTCTGAGCAAAGCCTTCTAAAGGTGCTACCATGCAAATAGGGGAAATTAACAGCCCATACACGTGTATTCTCTTTGTGGCTTCAGCCTTGTAGAATGGCCTATCTGAGGAGGCTAGAAAGGCTCCCATACTTCTGACACTCTACAGATTATGTAAAACAGAATTGGTCAAAAGGGCATTTTTATAAAGGGAATAGGACTGTTACATGATAGAATGGTTTGGAATGACATTCAGAACCTAAAAAGGTTAGTCAAGAATAGAAGAGGGCCAATACTTACTCAGAACGACATTCTTCATGAAATGAAAAGGACTATAAGTCTATTCCAAGGTATGTCTTATGCTGTCTGATTTCATCATTTTATACTGTGTGATATCTACCTTGAATATCAATGAGAAAGGTAGGCAACGGATACAGTAAATAAATAAATATTCTTTACCTGAATCGAAGTTGTGGGGAGAGGAAAGGAAGGAGATTATAAACCACTCTGAGAGTGAATTGAGGGTTATAAATCCAATCTCCTCCTCCTCCTCTTCCTCTCCCTCTTCAAGAGGAATGCTCTCAACATATCTAAAAGGCTATCTCTTCCTGTAAGATCCATTTTGGTCTCTTAGATCAATACCTTGAGATTCAGTTTTACAGCAGAACTCAAAGTTCCTTTCTCCAGCTATTACAATTCTCACTGTCTCCCAGTGCTTGCAAGCCTGTTCGTGGCTGTAGGTTTTTTTCCCCTCAGATCTC
The DNA here is from genome assembly GCF_001447785.1 of Gekko japonicus. Classification (NCBI taxonomy): domain Eukaryota; kingdom Metazoa; phylum Chordata; class Lepidosauria; order Squamata; family Gekkonidae; genus Gekko; species Gekko japonicus. Next base: position 42,280 of record NW_015175510.1, on the reverse strand, counting down.
TTTTTCACCATCCTTTTTCCTCCCTTTCTTTCCTATTTCCCTTTGTCTAATCAGGAAAAAGGCAGCTGTCAAAGTTAGTGTCAGGTGTTGGGAGATGTTGTGCCTCAGGAATTCCACGACAAAGTATTGTTGTAATTCTAATGCATTTCATTTACAGTCTTGGGGTTTGGGATTTATGTGTCTGAATGAAGTTTTAGTAACCTGTCTCCTCAAAGCTTATAAACTCTTGTTTGTCAATGGTAAAGGATGTAACCTCAGGCCCCATCATTAATCTGATGACCAATTTCACAGGTTACTCGTATTAGTGATGTTGAGTAGGAAATATATTTTCCTGAGACACAGAGTTTCAAGGCTAGAATCTTCTTTAAAGGAATGGTTTGTCATCCCTTCTTTTTCAGATTACTCTAAATAAATATTTTAAACAAATGTTTTCTCATGTGCTGTGTGGTTAGTAGACTGGACACATAGGCTGCTGCCACACGGGATGGCTGAAACGCGGCTAAGCAAAGCCGCACCGAACTTGTGACACCACGGCGGGATCCCACAGATCCCCTCAGCCACGGCGCATCGCTCCCCGGCACGATCAGATGCCGGGGAGGAAAGTCCGATGGGAGGGGGAGGCTGCCAAACTGCGCATGCTTGAGCATGTGCAGTACAGCCGGGATGCGGCGGCGCAAGGACGCGCCACCCGATCCCACGGCCCGGCTTGCGGCACTGGAAGGGATACAACCACCTAGGTAGGTGGTTCTTTTTTACAGCACGGTATCGCCGTTTGGGATGGAACAGTGACGGGCAGGCAATGATTCCCAGATGTTGCCGTGGGATCGTGCCCGTTTGCTCCACCCCCGTTCCGTCCCGCTCCCGGCCCAAAAGGCCTCGTATGGACAGGACCATAAATATGCTTTTTTACGTCAATGTCTAAAGTGAATCTTGGGATTTTTTGCTATTTTTTTCTTAAATTGCACACATAGGAACAATGGAGGCCCCATTTAAAAACAACAACAACACAAAGCTGCACTCAGTTGTTTATTGTCTTTGTGCCTAATGATATGACAAGAGGAGCTGATCTCCACCACTATTCCCCATGCAGAACAGCACTAGCTTCACATGGTTCATATCCCCTCCCTAACCCTCACAAATTAGGGGTTACAGTAAACTGTAAGATGACTAAGGAACAGGGAATGTATTTACTGGGATGAGAGGCAAGGAAGAACTGGTAGAAGTTATGGAGGTTTAAGTGACAGAAGTGTGGAGAAGCCAGCAAAAGCACCGTGTGTGTGTGTTTAAATAGAGTGCATGGCTGTACATAGATGTGGGATGACTGGGGTTGATGTAATGGAAGAGATGTTATATCTCATTATTTTTGAATAAGCACTAGATGCTAGTGCTTTTTAAGTCTTTATTCCATGTTCTTACTAAGCTTCCCCCCCCCCCGCAAATTCACTTAGACTCAAATAATTATTTCAGTATTTCTAAGCAAAACTTGTATCAAACACTTAACTAGGTTTTATGCTAACAAACAGTACTAAGCTTTTAAAGAAGCATTCCAAGTGCCCACATATACCATGAGTTAAGAGTGCTCTGTGGGGGGAGAATCTATATCTCTTCATGGAAAGTGAAAATACACAAATCACATCAAACACAACCTAAAGAGAAGATACTCAACTACATAAAACAATGTCAAGTAGTAGTTAAGTCAAAAACTAGTAAATGCTATTGGAACATAAGCTAAGATTAATGAAAATAAATTCTATTATCAGCAAAATTGAAATTTAATGGATGCTGTTTATCAAAATGGCAAATGTCTCTGCCTTGTGGCATATGTTACCAATGTGATTGTGTTTTATTGATAAATTATTAAAGGATATAATTGTCCTTGCAGGTCTTTTTGCAATGTACTTCAAAATAATTTTCCAAATAAATCAGTAGTATTTCGTTGTTAAGAGAACAGCACATTTTCATTTCCCCAAACCAACAGGGATTGTCTACATTCAATAGTTTTGAAGAAGTTCATGCATGCTGACTTTGAGAGGAAGCTCTTGACATGAGTATAATAGAGGAAACTGATGTTTATCCCCAATGATAAAAATACACCGTTATTTACAATTGGCTATGATTCTTCAGATGTACAATCTAAGCTGTGCTTACATCACCAGGTCAACTTTAATTAAAAATCTAATTTTCACAGCAGACATAAGAACACAAGGGAAGCCAATGTTGGATCAGGCCAATGGCCCATCCAGTCCAACACTCTGTCACACTGTGGCCAAAAATACCAGGTGCCATCAGGAGGTCCACTAGTGGAGCCAGGACACTAGAAGCCCTCCCACTGTTGCCCTCCCCCCCAAGCACCAAGAATACAGAGCATCTGTCAAGTCCTGGAATGCAATCAATCTCACTCATACTCCTGTAGCAGCAAGATTTGTTTATCAGGAGAAAGAAAGGATCCAAGAATAGACAACTTTTTGTGTCTGAACTGATTCCCTGATGTCAGGCCCAATATTATACTGAGAATAGGACATCCCCCAACACCCCTTAGCCAATCAATGCACCCACTCAGCCCACCAAATATTTGCTATGCCCATACCACTGCCCCCTAACACCTGCATACTGATGGTCACACTATCTAGAAGCTGCTTGGATTACAAGGCCACATAAAACAATGAGATCACATTCTTCCCAAGGAGCCCCCAGAGGCTTCTGCATGAGAACTGTTACATGCTGGCACTAACCAACCCAAACCAACATTCATTCCCCCCCGCCCTGACAGTACAGATAATTAAAAAGCCAGTAAAGAAATATGGAAAAATGCATATGACTATGTAAGTAAAAGAAAACAATTGGCAAGTAAGGTCCAAGTTTTGCATATGACTATGTAAGTAAAAGAAAACACTTGGCAAGTGAGGCCCAAGTTTGACAGCATCACTTGCCCCAAACCAAGAGTTCCTATCTATAAAGGTAAAGGTAAAGGTTCCCTTGCTTAGAAGCCAGTTGAATCCGACTCTAGGGTTGCGGTGCTCATCTCCGTTTCAAAGCCGAAGAGCCAGTGCTGCCTGAAGACATTTCCATGGTCATGTGGCTGGCATGACTAAACACCAAGGCGCACGGAATGCTTTTACCTTCCCACCAAAGTGGTACCTATTTATCTACTTGCAATTTCTTGCTTTCTTGCTTTCAAACTGCTAGGTTGGCAGGAGTCCTATCTATACCTTGTGGCTAACAGCCATTGATGGACCTCTGCTCCATATACCTATCTTTCAAATATCTTTCAGTTTTAATAATTTTGTAGAAGGGAGCATTTCAGTAGGACCAAGGCCTCTTGTCTACAGCTGACATTTGCATAAAAGTGAGCACCTGTTGATCATTTATCAAAGAGAGAATATTGTTACACAGACTAAATCTGTTAATCCCATGTAATATAATGATTTCACCTGCATAAGGGATTTATTGTTGTTGTTGCTGTTAAGTATGTCTTTGACCAAATAATGCTTCTGTTGTTTCTGAGAAAAAATTAATTAGTCCAATTCATGTGAATGACTGAATGCCTGTGTAATTAAGAGTAAACATGGAAGATCTTCTGATAAGGATGTTAGGAGCCCAGTGTCATCTTACATGTTTCTCTATTATTCCTTCTGCTAAAAAAAACTATGTTAAATTGAATGTACTATGAAACTATTGTTACATGTAGGTGAAACAATAATTTAAGGGAACATATAACTTCATTCAAAAGCTCTGTCCGTCATAGTGTGTAGCCTTGGAATAAAATGAAAATCTTTTTTCAGTGTAAGGCTCTTTGTTCTGAAGACTAATGTGAATCTCAGCCCTGTGAATGTATTCATTCATTGCAATATTGTACTCCATTTCCCCCAAAACAAAACAGAACCCCAAACAGGATACAATAAAACTAGGACCAAACATTTATTTAAAATAGAATCAAAGTATAAAAGGGGAAAAGGGGGGGAAATAAAATAAAACACTGATTTTCCATAGGTATCATTATGCATACCCGAGAGATTTCCAAAATAGTTCCACTTGGCAGTTTCCTGAAAACTGGGAAGGTAGCTACATTCTGAACTATCTCTGGAAGGTTGTTTTACATACCTGGGGCTGCTATAGAAAAAGCCCTGCCTCATAGAGAAAATTGGTACAATGAGCAGCTGGGAATATCTGGGCTGCTACACAGATTCACACCAGGAGAGATGGTCCTTCTGTTATCCAATACAGTTTTATCCTCAACAATCAGGCCTGCTGAAGCTGCCTAACAAGAAACTTCTCACAAAAACAATTAAAACACAGCTGTTTTAATCAATTCCTAGTGGTAGAGGCCAGTGTTCCCTCTAAGCTGAGTTAGTGTGAGCTAGCTCACAGTTTTTTAGCCTCCGGAGAGTAAAGATGGAAGATCTTCTGATAAGGCTGTTAGGAGCCAGTGTCATCTTACATGTTCCTCTTTTATTCCTTCTGCTAAAAAAAAACTATGTTAAATTGAATGTACCATGGAAATATTGCTACATGTAGGTGAAACAATAATTTAAGGGAACATATAACTTCATTCAAAAGCTCTGTCCATCATAGTGTGTAGCCTTGGAATAAAATGAAAATCTTTTTTCAGTGTAAGGCTCTTTGTTCTGAAGACTAATGTGAATCTCAGCCCTGTGAATGTATTCATTCATTGCAATATTGTACTCCATTTTCCCCAAAACAAAACAGAACCCCAAACAGGATACAATAAAACTAGGACCAAACATTTATTTAAAATAGAATCAAAGTATAAAAGGGGAAAAGGGGGGGAAATAAAATAAAACACTGATTTTCCATAGGTATCATTATGCATACCCGAGAGATTTCCAAAATAGTTCCACTTGGCAGTTTCCTGAAAACTGGGAAGGTAGCTACATTCTGAACTATCTCTGGAAGGTTGTTTTACATACCTGGGGCTGCTATAGAAAAAGCCCTGCCTCATAGAGAAAATTGGTACGATGAGCAGCTGGGAATATCTGGGCTACTACACAGATTCACACCAGGAGAGATGGTCCTTCTGTTATCCAATACAGTTTTATCCTCAACAATCAGGCCTGCTGAAGCTGCCTAACAAGAAACTTCTCACAAAAACAATTAAAACACAGCTGTTTTAATCAATTCCTAGTGGTAGAGGCCAGTGTTCCCTCTAAGCTGAGTTAGTGTGAGCTAGCTCACAGTTTTTTAGCCAAATCACTTGCTCACAACTTCAATGCCAGTCACTCACAAAGTAGAATTTTTTGCTCACAAGATTCCACAGCTTAGAGGGAACATTGGTAGAGGCATGTGTACAGAAATTTAAATTGTACTTCGCATTTCTGCCTTCATTTGTTTAGGTATCATTTATTTAGAATTATTTTTCTCTTGAGGGATGAGGTTATAATTACTTATCTTCTCCATAAGTTGTATGGTACATCTAGTGATATTGTTGCCTGGAGAAGAATTGAGGAATTTAAATCTGGATTTCCCATTGTGTCCACTGTGCCATGGTATTCCATTAGAAGGACATCTGAACAGCTATTTATTTTTATTTATTTATTTATTTATTTTTAGATTTGTTTCCTGCCCTCCCAATGGCTCAGGGTGGCTAACATGCGGCACAGCCAAATTAAATAGATAAAATACAATAAAATAAGCAACATTTAAAACCACAATAAAACCCAAACAATAATCAAGGTGCTATGATCTTCCTATATAAGTCCTCCAAGATGGGAAACAATAAACCTGGTTCGGCGGCCAGCTGTCTCAATAGCGCAGTCTCCCGCGGCGCTGTTCTATACACTTCTGCCAGGCGATGCTTGCACCCCATGATAGGGGCAGACGATGAAGCACTACCACGATGGTGGGATAGTGGGGGCGGCGGCTCCTACCCGAAGGCCTGGCGGAAGAGCTCCGTCTTATAGGCCCTGCGGAACTGCACAAGGTCCCGCAGGGCCCGGATCTCCTCTGGGAGCTCGTTCCACCAGGTCGGAGCCACCACCGAAAATGCCCTGGCCCTAGTAGGGGCAAACGTAACCTCTCGGGGACCTGGAATTTCCAGGAGATGGAGGCTCCCCGATTGTAGTGCTCTTGGGGGAACATACGGGAAGAGGTGATCCTTCAGGTAAGCCAGACCCTGGCCATTTAGGGCTTTAAAGGTAAGAGCCAGCACTTTGAAGCGAATCCGGTATGCTATCGACAGCCAGTGCAGTGCTTGCAGCCCAGGCTGGATATGGTCTCGCCTAGAGAGGCCCATCAGCAGCCTGGCCGCAGCATTCTGCACTAGCTGCAGCTTCCGGATTTGCAACAGAGCCAGCCCTAAGTAGAGAGCGTTACAGTAGTCAAGCCTCGAGGTGACCGTCACATGGAACACAGTGGCCAGGTCTTCACGGTCAGGGTAGGGGACCAACTGCCGAGCCAGCCGCAGATGGTAAAAGGCCGCCCTGGCAGTGGTTGCCACCTGGGCCTCCATCGTCAGTGAGGAGTCCAGGAGCACCCCCAAACTCCTAACCTCCCGTGCAGGCACCAACGGCACCCCGTCGAAGGCTGGGAGAGGGAGCCCCAACTCCAGACCTGTCCTACTGAGGCCCAGGACCTCCGTCTTTGCCGGGTTTAATTTCAACCGGCTCAGTCTGAGCCAATCAGCCACAGCTTGCAACGCCCGATGAAGGTCATTGAGACCAGAGTCTGACTGGCCGCCCAACATCAGATAGAGCTGGGTATCATCAGCATATTGATGACACCCAAGCCCACACCTCCGGGCAATCTGGGTGAGGGGGCGCATATAGATGTTAAACAACATAGGGGACAACACAGGTCCCTGAGGCACCCCACACTCAAGGGGATGCCTTTGGGACCGCTGGTCCCCAATCGCCACCCTCTGTCCCTGACCTTGAAGAAAAGAGGCAAACCATTGAAAGGCAAGCCCCTGAATCCCCACGTCGGCGAGGCGGTGGGCCAGAGTATCACTCATACTCTGTGGGGTTTCAGCCTTGTCATTGTTTAAATTCAAGGATTATGAGTAGAAATAAGATAACTGTTATTTAACTGTTCATTAACATCAAGAACTCTCAACAACAAGAACTCTCTAGATAAGTGCCACAAAGCCATCCAGAGAGATTCTTGCCTGAATAAGAATTTGAACTTAGATCATCCACAACTAACCCCAGTGCTCTATCCATTGAACCATTCCATATTAACAGCCAGCAAGAAGTAAAAGTAATAAATGTCACTGCACTTTGAAGGGTACCTGTCCTCCCTGTGTAAGAAGGACATACTCAAAGATCTGAAAAGGGTTTGATCATAATGGGCACTAGTTTGACCCATGATATACGTAACATGTGCCATCAAATTGCAACTAATGTACGGCAATTCCAGCAAGTGGCTTTCAAGGCAAGTGAGAAGCAGAGGTGGTTTGCCATTTTCTTCCTCTTCAAAGTTTTCCTTAGTGGTCCCATCCAAATGTGGACCCTGTTTATCCTCCAAGAACTAATGACTGGGCTATACCATGCTGCCTTCCCTCCCACTTGACCCATGAACTATCTTGTAAATAGCTCTTCATACACTTTACCTACCAATTTAGTTCTCTGGCAGCCTATTTCCAATAATGATTATAAAATGTTACAAGATCTTTCTGCCACATCAGCTAAGAAATACTGTGTTATTTTAAGTTATACAATGCCTTCTTTGCCTCCAAGGGGGAAAAAAGGCTTCCACTTGCTGGTATGAAGCTGGATTTCTGCTTACAGATACATGCACACCATGCCCTGCATTTCCATCTCTTTGTATTCAGCTGATGTTTGAGTGATTAGCATGATGCTGACAGAGATGCTGACATGAGGTGTTTGAAACAAAAGTTTTTGAATTATTAACAAAATGACAAGGGCAAAATCAGGCGATGTAAAGGGAAACTGAGACTTTAAATGCCCAATAACCGATACTAAATTTTAATGAAGTCCAGAGTGACACCGAAATGCACCATTTCATTTGCCGTTAACCTTTTTGATGCATTGCTCTCATGTCTTTAACTTCTTGAGGCAGGGTGCCTTTTAATGACAAGGACAGGTGGCTGTTCCATTGAAGTGAAAATTCCTAACTGAAATGCAGCAGGAGAGTGAGAATCAATGGAAGACAGCTATGACGGGAGATGGCTATTTTGGAAGAAATAGCTGGAATCAGACAGCAAGAATGAGTTTGAAACCAGCTAAGCTCCGTAGATCTCTGAAGAATAAGTAGGTGGTGATGTTCAAAATAAGAAAATGTGTGTGATTCCTGAATTGTAGTGCCTCCTACAAATATCATACTAAGGAAGAGCTTGATAATATATAGCAGTGCATTCAAGCTCCTTCAGTCCTGTCAACATCCCACCCTAAGATATCCAGAGTATTCTAATGAAACTGACTCCGGGGACAGCTTGTGGGGGTTTGCTTGGAGGATGATAGAAAGAAGAAGGGGTTTTGGTTGCCCTGGACAAAAGGCATCTGGAGGCAGCAACAGGAGCACTGGAGACACTCATGTGTTACACAAGTGTAAAGTTACTGAGCAGACAGCAAAACCTGGTACTGAGAAGCATTTTTTTTGTCCTCTCAGCAACCATGTACTTATACTTCTCCTTCCACTAAACAGTATAACTCCCAGCAGAACTTGGCAATAGCCATTTGCTGGTCTACCAGGGGGAATTGGTAGGAGGAGCATCTTTCCTTTCCTGTCTCATACAAATTGGTTGGGAACTGGGAATAGTAGCCACCTTGGTTTGGCCAGTTATGGAGAAGCTTCTGTTCCTATAGTAAACATTTGTATGAAGCCTTCAGCTGACCTGGTGAATTCTGCCTTGTGTTTTACCTTTTAGGAGGTAGTGTAGTGTAGAGTATTGGAAGGGAACCCAGGCTCATCTCTATACCTCAGTATGATGCTTACTGGGTATCTTTCACTTGGCATCCTTCCTTAGGCTGGCCTACCTCACATGGTTACAGCAAGAGAAGAATGAAGGTGGTTAGAAGGGATTAAGTATGCTACCCTAAACTTTTGGAAAGAAATCTGGGGATATAAGATAGATAACATATTATTCCATTTCATTTATGTAGCAGTGTTCCCTCTAAGCTGAGTTAGTGTGAGCTGGCTCAAAGTTTCCTAGCCTCCAGCTCACACCTTTTTGTCTTCGCTCAGGAAGGATGGCTCCAGAGCAAATGAAATTATGCAGCAGCCAAACCGCTCGCTCACAACTTTAATGCCAGTAGCTCACAAAGTAGATTTATTTTGCTCACAAGGCTCCACAGCTTAGAGGGAGCTTTGGCTATGAGTATCATATATGTGAACAGGTTATAGAAGTGTTTATTTTGTGAAGTGACAAGAATGAGCAGCCTTCTGACAAGCAGCCATTTTCTCCAAAAGAAATTATCTCTGTACTCCAGAGATCCATTTTAATTCCAGGAGATCTCCAGGCCCCTACCTGGAGGTTGGCAAGCCCATGCCTTTTCTACTACAGTTCTAGTGTTTGCAATGTATGTCTTTTGGATACTTCATGTGTAGATAAAGCACTATTCTGTTTGTGATAGGGTGCAGTAGGCTGCCTGACTACCTTGCAAATTTGGGCTTTATATTGATGGAGCCCTTGAACCTTTGGAAGGTATGTAGAACACCCTCCTGTTGAGTGCTTGCACAAATATAGCCCAAATTACTGGGGGGGGGGAGGGCATAAAGTGTGAGTCTGAGCTTCAGGTGCACAGTTTTTTCTTTTCTTTCACAATTGAACAGCAAGGATGAGTAACATGTGCCCTTGGCTGTCAAGGCCACTGAAAGACAAAGCAGGAAATAACATGCCAAGCCTGAGGCAAAACAAGGGTCTGTTTTAAGGTGCTGGCCTAAAGCAAATAATTTTAGACATCCATAGCTGCAAAAGTGAAACAAATCAGCCAGAGGACTAAATGGCATTAATGTTAAGTATTATTTTCTATATGGGTTGGGTGTGTAGCTTTTAACTGAGCTAGTAGTCTAATAATCTGGACAAATTGCTAGATGGACCATCACTATAATGATCAACAGTAGGCATATCTGATTTCTTTTTTCCCCTTTTTTTAAATCCCTGGAGGGATATTTTTTATTTTTCAAATACTACAAAAACTACAAAGAAATATTAGGGAAGGGACTACAACTAAAGATAAAGGAAAGCAAACCACACTAAACTAAAACCCCAAGAGGAGGAGATCTTTTCACTGTTAGTAAAAATGTTAGTACAATTAGTTTTAGTATCACAATATACTTGTAGAGTTCTTGCTTATAACAATTAGTTATTTATATGTTATTTTGTTAGTTGTTATGAGTGAAGTCTCTGATCCTCTTCTTATTCATCACTTCAAAAGGCCATTTTCCAAGTCCTTCTGCCTTTACTTCGGCTTTCTGTCTCTAAAATCGTATATCACTCTGGCAGGTCCAGCACCCTTTTCTGCCGCAGAATCCTCATCCGTTCCCGAGGTAACAGAGTCACTAGACTTCGTTTCTTCCTCTTTGGACTCTTCATCTGTCCCCAGCTGACGTCTCAAAAATTCTTTAGCTTTAAAAGTGGAGTCTATCTTCTCTCTTCTACCGTTGATCTTAAAGATGACACCCTCCGGAACCACCCACCTGTACGATATCCCATTAGTTTGAAGAGAAGAAATTAAGTCCTTATAATTTTTCCTCTTTTGTCTAATTTCAAATGGAATGTCCTTTAAGGTTTTGATGGTAACATTTCCCATTTTCAGTGGAGTTGCTGAAGTTGCTTTTAAAATGGCATCTCTGGTTTGTCTTCTTAAGAACCTAACCAC
>NW_015175510.1:6915-30980 GCF_001447785.1 Gekko japonicus | reverse complement strand
AGCTTTTTCCATATGTAGCTGCAAAACTCGATTCTCTTGGCAATTTTGCTTCATTTCCACATCTCCCAACCTTTTCTTCAACTTCTTCCTTGTGGTGTCTATCTCTTTAATTTTCTTGTTTGCCGGCTCCACTTTTTCCTCTGTTTCATTCAGCTGAAGCTGCTGTGATGCAAAGTTTTTATTCATCACGTCAATTGCTGGTTAATACCATCGAGTTGCTGCATCACCGGCTTGAGCATATCCGCCAGGAGTTTCATTTCATTTCATTTCATTTCATTTCATTTATTAGATTTATATCCCGCCCTCCCCCGTAGGGCTCAGGGCGGCTTACATAGTAAAAGATCTTACCATAGTAAAACATCAATTTAAATTACATTTAAAACAGGTTATACAGTTTAAAAACAATAAATACAATACATTAAAGTGCTCAACAATCTCAGCGCCGGAGCCTCGGGAGATGTCAACCGCATCCACTTCCAACACCCTGGTAGGCATTCCATGTCCTTAATATTGGGTGTCAATTCCGGTGTTTCTTCATTCCATCCTAGGGCCCTTCCCCCCCCCCAATGATGGTAATAGCAGGGGGGTGGCGGCGGCCCCTAATCGAAAGCCTGGTGGAACATCTGTTTGAGGACATCTGCTCCCTCTTCCGGTCTTGGACTCTGACTGCCTGGCTTCGTTTTAAACTTTCTCTGCTGGGCTGCCATCTTTCCCATTTTGTTTACAGTTTCTACCGCTTCCACACAACTCAGAAAACTCGCCAAACATCTTCGTGATTCAGATAAGTCTCTCAAAACACTTTTGGTTTACTTCCTCCCTTCTCCCCCTTCGTGTCCATTAGCCGCTCACTAGCATAAGAGGCATCCCTGTTTGCAATCACTGTTTTCCACCGCAGGGGGGGGGAATTGCTTTTCAAACTACTCCATTTTATTCAGAACTCATGTTCATTGTCGGTCAGTTTCTCTGACCACGCTCAGTTTTACGCCATTCCGCTTGATCTCCGGTGCTTGTCCTGGTCAGTCCAGCTTATGCCCGAAGGCCACTCAGCAACTGGACCATCAGAGCAAAGGGGAGCCTCAATTCTCTGGCATTATGCCATCGAAGAGGCTACCCCTCAAAAGCCCCCTGGCCTGGAGCCTATCACAAAGGCTCCTCGGGGGTGTCACTTGAGGTGGCACCCCTCCAGGCCGCTGGCATGCGAACCACCCTTCCCTGTCTTGGGAAGAGTGTCTGCCATCACTGTTCCATAGACCGGAAGTTGGCATATCTGATTTCATCTGGCTGGAGTATGGCACTGATATATAATTAACTCTTCCCCACCCCTTTACCTGGCCAGAAAAGCCTGGCTTGTTGAGCCCTGTAGTCAGGAATTTTCAGTGGGGGGCACAAGGGAGCGCTAATTAGATTGTCTGGCTGGCCTGAGCCATGAAGAAAAGAGCAGTGGTGGAGGCAGCAAGTTCTCTAACACCCAGCCTTCAGTACCACCTGCAAGATCGTGGTTGGTGGGCATGTGGGAGGGGGGAGCAGAGAGAAAGACACATGCTGCTCTTCCTCTTTTCAGCATAGCCCTCCTGAGGCTTCAGTGTGACCCAGCCTGCCTGGATCGACTGCTATTCTCTGCCTGACACGTTAGGGAGGAGGACATCCCATACCTGATTTCTTTTTGGAACTTCTTCCCCAGCCCCCCCTATATCTATATCCCCCCCCAGCAGAGTCATTGAGGGGGGGGGAATCCCAAGCCAAGTCCAGGGCCTACTTTCTCTTTCCCAGACAAGCTCCGACTGCCAGCAATGAGTCTGCCCAGTGACTTGTGACACTTTCAGAATGCCTCTTTCCAATTGGACAGGAATTCCCCCCTGAGCCAATCCAGACTCTTGCCCTTTCCTGCTGGACTTGACTGAAAGTGTGTTGGAAGTTGGCAGGGCAGAAGCTGAGTGCCTTGCTCTCAAGCAAGTATTTCTGCTCCTAGCCCAATGGGGGGTGCCTGCCTGCTGCCCAAACCAGCAACCAGAGCTGGGATGGAGTTTTGCATAGGCTTCCCTTTCCTCCCTGCTAGCAACAACCTTTGACCATTTCCTCCTTCAGCAGCTTCCTTCCGTGTAGAGCAGTCGGTGATTGCTGGGGACTTCCACAACGAGACGCATGTGCCGCAGTGGGGCTCTGCCTTAATAATGGGGGTTCTGCTCGTAAAGCCCCACCACTGGGTACAGCCCTATTCCCCACTCCTTTACGTGGCCAGAAAAGCCTGGCTTGTTCAGCCTTTGTGGTTTCCATCTTGAACTAGACTTTACCTTGGCTTGCCCAGTGGATAGCTAAAGGATAGCTAGGCCTTGTCATTGATGGATAATTGGGAAGAGTTGGTATTGGGTGGACAGCTTATTAGGGATGGGCATGAACCAAACAAAAAAGCAAAAATTGTGATAAATTTCACCCTGTTCATGGTTTGAGAACAGAAGTTTGTGACATGTTCACTGGCACAAACTTCCACAAACTTTTAGAGCATTTCATGAGATTCATGTGGTTAATGGAGGGGTAGAAAGTGGGGTTTAAAAGGACTCCAAGTCCCTTTAAACCCCTGCTTTCTATTCCCTGCTAAAACTGCAAAAACAGCTGAATGGAAGGGAGGCTCCTCACTGCTCAGTTATTTCAGGCTGTCTTGGGCAGTCCCTTTAAACTTTAAAAGGACTGCATAAGACAGGGTGAAAAACAGCTGTGTGGCAGGGAGATGCTCCCTGCTACACAGCTCTTTCATGCTGTCTTCCAAAGTCCTTTTAAATTTTAAGGGACTGCACATGGCAGCCTGAAATAACAGCACCCCATCACACAGCTGTTTTTACCTTATCTTCTGCAGACCCTTTCAACTTTAAAGGGACTGCCCAAGACAGCCTGAAACAGCTGAGTGACAGAGAGCAAGCTGCTCCCCACTGCTCAGCTGTTCTTCAGGCTTTCTGCAAACTCCATTTAAAGGGACTCCCTTTCAATGGGGTTTAAGGGCCACAAACCGCACAAGCCAGTTTGGTTCATGAAAGACCTTCCTGGTTCAGTTTGAGGTTCAGTTCATGGTTGAGCCACAATCCATATTTTCCTAATTTGTGCCCATCTCTACAGCTTCTATCATACCCCATAGTTCAGTTAAGTGTCTGGTCTTTGCTTTTTAAGGGCTCAGCATTGTGCTTTCAGGGCAGTTATTTTAATTTAAAATGTTAATTGTGGCTTAATTGGCCTTGTGTGGCCACTTGAATAATCTTATGGCATTGGGTGGCCTCACTTCTACTGAAGCCTGGCTGCTTGATGGGTTCATAAGTAGCCCTGGCTTAATCATTTAATTAATCAGAAGGTATGTTGTATATATCACTGGGTTTTAGGTGCAGGAATATTCCATTAGATGTTTTTAACATTTATATGTTGAGCTAGTTCTGTCCATAATTATGAACAAGTTATTGGTCCACTATTATGTGCCTTATTATAAAGCCGGCTTGTGTCTGATGCCAGTATAGTGCTTGGAATATATAAGGTCTTGAGATCTCTAACATGGCAGTGTCTTGGACCTTGTTCCTACTATAACTGGTGTGGGCAGAGAGCAGTATGTGGTGCTTCACAATTATGGCAACACTGAGATTTGTTGTGTGGGGGCATTGTGTGAATTTGTGACATCCAGGGGAAGTGACCAAGGTAAGTCTGAATATATGGATTGTCAGCAGCCAGACCCCCTCCTCAAGGTCATGGAAGCCTGGGGTAAACACTTCCAGAGCCTGGGAAGTCCAGGACAATGTTCAAACATAGATGCCAGTCACATAACTCCATGAGAAAGTTAAATAATTATATTTTGATTAGATCAGGAAGTGGTCAGAACAGATTCTTTCCCCCACCCTAAAGGCAAGCATAAGTTAATCAAATAGATTACTCAGGACTTATGCAAATCATCTCTGGAAGACTTCTTTAGCAACTCAAGCAGACGATTACTCTCAAACCTTCTTTTGCATATGCAAGATTACTTTCCCCCCCCTTCACTATCACCTAAGTGCAACTTAATCACTTTATCTCAGTGTCACCTGTCTGATCAAGACTTCCTGGGAAATCAACAGGGCCATTAGTGGCAATCAAGCCACAGCCCAGACCTTTGTTTCACCCAGATAAAGCAATCATCATGATTGTTCTCTAAAAGTTTCCCACTGGAAAAGACATGTGTCTTCCCACAGCCTTTGGCACAATTTTCCTTTAAGGATTGCCTCCCCCCCAAATCTCCTCAGTGTGTTGTGTGCTCTTGGTAAAGACCACATACACCTCCACTTGTGAGCTTCTCTTCCTGTCCTTCACAGAATGAAACACTGGCCATTTCTCTTCAGAACTGCTGCTTCCACAGATCTCTCCAGGACTGGTAAATATTCCCTTCCCCTCTCTGCCTTTCCAGTTAGCTTTTGAATGTTGTATGTTTTGCTGAATGAACCTTTTTCTCATTTTCTTTGTTAGTAGAAAATCTCTTTAGTCTGAACAAATTGCTTGTTTATTTGAGAGTTCTCACAGGGACAATCCCTGTAAACATTAGTTAGTTTTTCTTTTCTGGTTGCCGCCTCTCACAGTCTCCTATGCTCATTCCCCCCGACTAATTGGAGGCTGCCTCTTTGGGTAACAGATTAATAACAGAATGGTACACCACACAGTATTTGTTTTAGCTGTAGCTGAATGTGGGGATGTCTATGGGAAATACAGAAGCTTTCTTTTGAGGTTTGGAGAAGTGTCTCTTGCTACACAGTTAGGTTTTTCAGGGCAGGCTAGCCAGTGAAGAGGTGAATGGCATACTCCTGGTTGTGTGTGCGTGTGTAAAGAGCCGTCAAGTTACAGCTGACTTTTGGTGACCCCAGCAAGGGGTTTTCAAGGCAAATGACAAACAGAGGTGGCTTGCCATTGCCTTCCTTGGTAGAGTCTTCCTTGATGATCTCCCTTGCAAGTACTGAACCTGAGTAGCTTCCGAGATCACATAAGATCAAGTTATACCATGCCACCTTCTTTCTCCTGATTATAGACAAAGTTAAGGAAGTAATGGCTAGAGTTTGTTCTAATTTAGCTTGGTTGCCCTGGTGCCTTGGTCCCAATGTACTCCCTAGTGTATGGTCTCAGTGTACAGCTCTTGGCACTGTTTTATATGTAGGTGAGGATAAACAAAATGCTGGCTAAGTTTGAGGCCAGGGTGGTTTTGTCCAAAACAATGGTAGCCACAGAAGGCTGCTTACTAGCACCAACTCACACTAATGAGTGGATACATAACTGATGTAGAACAGCCATTAATAAACTAATCAACTTGCCTACTGATGTCTCATGTCCTTATTTGGGGGTACCAGTACTGGAATGAAACCTTCAAATTACTGAGAGAGCCCATCTTCATAGTATGTTCCCCCATATTTCCAGAATATCTGGCAGCAGTTTTAGATTCAGTCTTTCTCTGAGAATCTTCTAAAATCAAATGAATAGTAGGCCCCGTTCACACGGAGCATTTGCCGTGCTAAAGATACGGATGATAGGCGGATTTTCTGGGCGCAATCACACCGCAAAATCCGGGAAGCATAGTAAAAGATACAGAGATATGGAGTAAAGAACTAGTACATACAATGTGCTCGTTTCCGGAAAACGCGAGGCAAGGGCGGGTGTCTGATTGCATTTCCACTGGAATCCCATGGCATCTGGCGCCTGCCCATGTCCCGTCGCAAACCAGATTATTTTTTTTAAGTCTCCATGGGATGCCCACAAATGCCCACCGGCACATGCACACACTGTGATGAGGGGGGAAAATCCCTGTTTGCCACGGAAGCGGTGCCTAGCGATTGCCAGTGTGATCACGCCACACCGCTTCTTTGCTGCACTGTAGGATAGCCGTGTGATCGGCACCTAACAGCATACCCACGGGACCTCCACGGGACATGTGATCGGGCTGCCACGTGTTACTTTGCTCCGGGGCAAACAGCCACGCTCCCCCCCCCCCGCATTTTCCGGCCTGTGTGACCAGGAACATAGTAGAACTCTGTGAGAGCTGGTAAGACTTGGATTTACCAAAGATCCCACTACATGAATAGAAGACTTTTCAATAGGAATGTCTCCTTCTGTCTACCCACCAGCATCAATACTGGCTTCACAGTGTCAGGGAATTCTTTTGTAGCTTGAACAGGGGACTACAGATGGAAGAGCCAAAACAAATACACACATCCTGTACACAGAAGGTTCTTTGGATTTAAGCCACTAATATTCAACAATGAAATCAAAAGCAATGGTTTAGACCTTTGAAAATAAAACTGATATAAGGGTAATTGTGGGAGAAACTAATTTTACCACTCCTCCCCTTAAGTATAATTGGGAAGACCATAAACTGTTTTTGTGGAAAGGCAATTCACTTTCATTCTGCTTGACATTTTTTTAAAAAGATGACTAACTGTAGCCATCCAAAACATATGTTATCTGAGACTATTACAGCAATTTCAGTTCCCAGGCCGCCAGCCCTAGTTCACATGGCAATGGAGGGGTCTTGGAGACCCCTGGCATTGACCATGCTGCAACCTGTCCTGCCCTTGCCATTTTATGATGTTAAGTTAATAAAGTGGCACATCAGTACCCCAATATGGTTGTCTGTCTCCTTATTCCGGCTTGGGGAGCAATTTTAATCTAATAAACCTTTGTCCTGACCACCACCCCCAGGTCATTTAGCATGATTAATGTTTGGGGCATGTAGTGATCATTTTCAGTAAGGTTCATTTTATGGTTAAGTATTTGCAGACTTCTACTTCCAAATATACAGAATATAGAGTAATTCTTTTTATTCAGTGCTCCCTTACATTCTTTATGGGGGAAAGCCTTTTTAAATAAAATCATAGGGTTGTCCATTCCCTGTCTGTGATAACTTCAGTTTAACTGAGATCTTTTCAACAAGAATATCCACGGCTTTAGTAAAGGTAAAGGTTTTCCTTGCTCGAAAGCTAGTCGAATCTGACAACATAAATGCCACATGTGGCATTATGCCTCCGTTTCAGTGGTCCACAGTGCTATGCATATATCACAAGGGCCCTCATTTGATTTTGAGTAATTTCCAAATCATCCTAGATTTAGTCTATTTAGATCAGCTATTCCATTTCCATTTTGTCAGGCACTCTGTTGGTCCTTTAGTATGCCTTCTCTAATTCCCCTTCCACCCCATGCTAATAAAATATCTGTTGTGCTTCATTTTTTTCAATCTTCCTCTTTCATTTTTCTCCATTGTCTACTTTAATTTTTTTTCCATTTGTGATGTGCACATTTCTCTATGTTACTTTGAATTGGACAGGAAATGGATTTGCTTATCTAAAATAATTTGGAGAATTATATTATTCGGTGAGCATTTGTTCAATTTTGAATCCATTATTTCAAAGTACAGCCCCTTGAATCATTGTAAAACCTCATGTCATTCCTCAGTTCTCATATCACCCAGGTCATTTTGAAACACTCTTGATGATGTTAACTACTCATATAGGGAAGAGAAATTAAATCTATATGCCTTACAACAAAAGACATTAAGGGGACAATTTAACTATTTTTTTTTTAGTTTCTATATGGAAAGAATAGATCAAGTCAGGAATAAAAGCAATCCATAATTATAGTTTCTTACCCACTAATATTAGGTATGGCAGTTGGAGTAAAAATTATGAGAAGACCCAGCAGCTAACTCAAGAGAACTGACCAGGGCAGATTTGTTCCTCTTCTCTGCCTGTACATCTAAGTGATAATGATTGCCAATTTAACTAGCTGAGATTGTGTAACTCTTGAGGTCAAAACCTCTGTGCTTTATGTTAGAGCATAGCTGGGCTGATTTAAAACATCTAATTTTTCTAGGCTCATTAAATATTTAAAAAAAGATCTTAAATGCAAGCTACATTCCTGTGAAGATACCATCAAAGAATATGGTACTTCTAGATAAGAAAAATCATGCTCAGAAAGGTCAAGTAAGGTGGCTTCTTATATAACCATTTATATTCAGGTAGAAATAGCTAAGTAAAAATACATGTGTTACATCAATTGTGCATCTATGTAAAATAGCCACGTTTCTTTAATGTATACAGAAGCAATGGGCTGATATTTTCTGATACCAGACCACATAGACATCCATAAGGAAACCTTCATATTTCAGTAAAATTCAGTTGTTGCTTCAGAAAGGCATTTGCTCCAGATACGAAAGCAGCTTGAATACTCTGCTTAAAGCTCTTCCTAACATAACAACAGAGGAACAACCCCAATAGTTCTACATGGGAGTTGTGAATTAATCCCTTCTCCACTGAAAAATGCAGTGATGCTTCAATGATTAGTTATGATAGTGAACATTTAATGCACAGAAGGACTGAGTTGGTAACCATCCCTATCTTAAGCCTATTTTTTTCCTGGGATATGACCATCAGTTGACACCCAATTCTTTGTCCAACCTCCAGATTTTTCCAAATGGGCAGTGCCTGCAGTTACTTACCTCCTTTGGTGCATCACTTTTGCATCTATCGTTTTCCCACCTGGTAATCAGAATTAAATTGGCCAGTAAGATCCAAACTTCTTTGGCTCCAAATCAATTCTGGCTTTGGAGCCTACTTGATGCTGACCTTTCAAATGTTTTATAGTATAAATATAGCCCCCCATCCCAGAACTTTACAGAAACCATTTCTCTGAGCTTCCTCTCTACTGCCCTTGTGTAGATCAAACACAGGACTCTGGAAGATTTGTGTCTGCCCTGCTTCTTCCATCTTCGCTGCCACCCAGAACCCCCAGGACTCCCCCATCACATCAGGACAGGCTTGTATTTTTTTTCATTTTCCTCCCTTTATTGTGTGTTTTATTGCTTAGGTGTTAGGTTATCTAGGGTTAAACCTTGCTCTGTGTGTTTGTGTGTGCTTGTGCAAGACAGAGCAAGAGCCTGCAGCTCTCTGAGTGCCTCCTGCTTTTCTTAATCTATATTTCTCAATAAAGATTTAGACTCTGGTGCTGGCTTGCAGTGGTGTCTGACAAAGGGATCTCTGACTCTCAAAAGCTCATACCCTGGAAATCTTGTTGGTCTCTGAGGTGCTAGTAGACACAACTCTAGAAGCTTCGGATAATACATGGACATGAATATGACCCTCACAGTTGACAAGTTACATGTATATTTTGTGTGAGAAGCTGTTTCCATTAAAAATTCTAGGGATGGAATAGAATCTACTGAGATTCACTAAAACTGCTAAAATTTCCTAGAGAATGTGGGTCCATGTAATTAAATCTGAGATCTTTAAACAACAAACATAGGAAAACAGCACACCATGGAACATATGAATACTGCATGAGATTAGCAACTAGATAGTCCAGGAAAGAGATCCCAGTGCAACTGAAATCTCACGGGAGTGAGGGACCTTCTCTTCCCCCACTCAGTATGAACTCCTTGCTGAAGGAAGCTGAAGTCAGTAATGTGCGGGCAGTTGGCATAGATTTACCAAATCTTATTAAAACAGCGACACAGCTGTAAGACAATTTGAACGTTTAATGAACAGCATCAAGAATAGAATTCTGAAGGGAAGTCAGATCAACGGGATCACCAACTTGCTTGGTTTCTGTGCCTTTCAAATATACATTAACAGTTTGCAGAAATACAGGTAGAACTTCCCTTGACATTTGTTAGCCAAATTGCTCTATTATTTAATAAAGATGGGGAATTATAATTATTAATATGCAATTGGCTTAACTATAGGATCATACCTGTGTATACCAGAGTTAGAATTCCCAAGAACCCAGGAATTGACACAGAAACTGGGTGGCTAAAATAATGATATTTTTACTAAATATTCTCAAGCATACAAACAATACTCAAACTTTCACACACACAATGCAGAACTAAGGAAGCAGAGGTGATTGATAGCTTATAGAAGGTGATACAACTTGTCCAGACGTGCAGAGGTCTATAAAGAAAGGATTGTGGCCTAAACCCAGAGAGTTTAGGGTTGGACTGCCAGCTGGCATCATGGCAGAAGCACACGATATAAAAGCCATGTGTTCGCAGGGATATAGCCATTGGAGGACAATGCAGACCAATGGGTGGCCCTGGGGGCTGGTCTCAGGTGAGAACAATAGATTATAGTTTGAAAAGATTCCCAAGTATAGACAAAAGGTGGGAGATGAGTCCCTGATTAGTGTCAGGAAGGATTGCTAAACATTTGAATGCTTGATTGGTTTATCCCGGTATCCTGAGGGACAGAGCAGGAAAGAGAAAGAATTTACACATAGACACAGGATGACACAAAAGGGCTGGATGAGGTACTGGAGAGAAGAGGACTATTTTCCAGGTGGCCTGTGAATAGACTTTAGAAATGTAGATACTTCACCTGGTGGAACTCATTGTCATTCCATAAGCATATCTCTGCTGGGTGGAGGGGGAAGACTGGAAGTTTGCCCTGAGATTGCCTTTATTGTCACCTGAATATGAAATCCCTTTTTGCAGAGTACTTGCAGCCTGACTCTGTGGTTCAAGCTGAGAGTGCTTGACTTTTGGGGACTTTGGTTCAGGTTAGAAAGTGGGTTGCCCCTGCTTTGGGGCTACCCAAGAGTAAAAGCAGCACCTCTGGCAACACATTGCATGTCCTTGATAGTGCAGTTGTGCTGCTCAAAGATCCGTCTGTCAAAAAGTTTAAATTGGTGAATAAGCCAGGCTAGAACAAGAGAACTGGCAAAGCCCCAGAAGAGCAGCTAGAGGCACACTAGTCACAGCAGGTTCTGATTATGTTGAATCTTCAACAGATAATTAGTCTACCCAACCTCTACCACATTGGTGATCTGCCTGGAAAAAGCCAAAATATATACAAAGACAGTAGTGAGCAGTGTTCCCTCTAAACTGAGTTAGTGTGAGCTAGCTCACAGTTTTTTAGCCTCCGGCTCACACATTTTTGTCTTAGCTAAGGAAGGATGGCTCCAGAGCAAACTAATTCATGCAGCAGCCAAATCACTCGCTCACAACTTTAATGCCAATAGCTCTCAAAGTAGAATTTTTGCTCACGAGACTCCACAGCTTACAGGGAACACTGGTAGTGAGTAATATTCAGCAGTATCAACAGGACTCATGTGGACTCAAACATTCTGCATTCTGCAGGAGATACTCTACCAAGATACTCTCCAAGTTCCTGTACCTTCTTCCCTCCCCTTGGTGCTTCCTCTTTGAGCCAGTACTTACCCATCCCTTGTACTGAGTTGCATGAGAACTTTGTCTGCAGTTTCTGTGGGGGTTGCAATCTTGCAAGGCTAAAGGCATTATGAATGTTTGGCCAGCAGTAGCAATGGTAGGAATAATATTATGACATTCTGTTAGAAAAGATGGTGGCCAACATGGAGCCTTGGAATTGAGCTCTGCTGAGTTATAGTAGTTTTACTCTAAATTTTACTTCAATCTCTTTTCAAATCAAGTATATAGCAGGCGGAGGTGGAAGTGGACTGGACCTACCTGGCTTGGCGAATTGAGTGTGCTGGAGCAGTTGTTTGTGAGGGTTGGCCTGGAGGAGGACACCGGGGTCTAGCTTTGGGCGTTTTGGGCATGTGGATACTTGGAAGCTGACTGCAGCCTGGGACTGGCCTATTGTTGTGGACTCTCCTGTGACACTGCAGCACTTCTCTCCTCCTCTCCTGTAGCTGCTGCCAGGCCCGTCACAGAAACTTGTCGCCAAGCCACTTGCTGCCACCCACCGTGGTGGCCCCAGGACTGACCAGCTGCTGTGGTCTCCTTTATGGCACTGTGACACCCATTTCTCTTATCCAGCACCCCCCCTTCTTTGGCGGTTGCCCCTGCTGGGCTCACTGTTGAGGTTTGCTGCCTGGCTGGTAGCTGGGCCATGGTGTCAAGCCACCACCCACCATTGCCACTCACTGCCGCCCATGAAGGCCACTGCCCTTGTTGGGCCCCTGGCCTCAGTTGTGAAACTGTGTTGGGCTGTTGGCCTGGCACCGCCTTTTCCTTCCAGCAGCAGCTGGGAGGTTAGGTGTTGTGGTCTGTTGTGGTTCCACCCCTGCGGGACCTGCCGGACGAACCAGGTGAGTTGAACATTGGCTCAGTCACCATGAGTGATCTGGGGACCGCGGAACTTCAGTCAAGACTGCGGCTTCCTTGGAGACCAGCACCCCCTTAGACGATCTTATTCCATGCAGATTGGGAGACAGAGGGAAGAACACCAAACTGTCGGGTTCCCTGGCCTTAGCTGGGATTTGGAGTGGAAAGCAAAGAGGTGAGTGCCAAATTTTCATGCCTTACCTGACTCTGACAGCTCTAGCTGGCTTGGGCTGGCCTATAGGCCCTGGTCAAGGTTTGCCTGTGCAGACAGCCTTGTACCAGGAAGTGAAGATCTACTGGCTGCCGAGCGACTGGGACAGGGTGGGGATCTCTAACATTGAGGAGCATGAGGGCTTTTGGACTGCCCTCTCCTCAGCTCACCACCCCATGATCTTGATGTGGTTTTTATCCTGGGTGAGGCAAGAGGGGATTTAATTCTTGTGGTGAATGCCGGGTGGTGTCCCTCCATTGTGCCTGCTTGGGTTTTATATTAGGATTAGGATTGGTTAGTTACAATAGTTGGATGAAAATTATATTGTCCCACCCTTCGTTGATCAGTTAGTTAGAGTAGTTTTAATCTTGCTAAGAGGGAGGTTAGCAAGAAGGGAGGTTGGGGTGGGTAAGGGGTTGTTTTTCTTTTCTTCTGTTTGTAATCAGAGTTTTAATTCATCTATTGTGAATTGGCTTGATTGAATTGATTGTTTGGCCCATAATCCATCCATAGATTGGGCCTTTGCTTGCCTGGTGTGTGTGTGAGGGGGCCTTGAGAGATGGGTGACCCTAACAACAGGAGTGCCAGTACCGGGCTGGGGATCCCAACAATGGGGGGCAGGGGTGGTGGGAGAAGATCTCAGAATGGAAGGAGATGGAGATATGGGCAAGCTTGGTCTCCTTCCAACCTTTGTCCCATCCCAAGACAGGTAGGTGTGAGGGCTAGGAATTCTCACTCCCCTTCGACACTGCTGTTGTGCAATGCCAGGTCCATCTATAATAAGACCTCAATGCTATGAGATTATATCGCAGCACAGGAAGTGGACCTGGAATGCTTGACCAAGTCCTGGACTAGGGAAGGTGAGACTGTCGCCTAAAAAGAACTAGGTTTTGTGGTCCTACCTCAGTCTCGAACGATGGGGCGGGGGGATGGCGATACTCATCCGAGAGAGTTTTTCCTTCAGGGTACTCTCCACCCCAAGGATCACTGGCATTGATTGTGTGGGCCTTGTGTGGGATTCTGAGGCATGTTTGGCTGTCTTTCTAGTGTACTGTTTGCCTAGCACACCAGTGGACAGCCTCCCGAGCTTGGTTAAGGTGGTGGCTGGCTGGGCGTTGGAATTTCCGAGGATTATTGTTCTTGGGGATTTCAATGTCCATGCTGACATCACCTCATTGCAGCAGGCAGTGAACCTGGTGTCATCCATGGCAGCACTAGGACTCACCCAGATTGTATTGGGACCCACACACCAAGCAGGCCACATGCTGGATTTGATCTTTGGGGTGGGGTTAAATATTGATCTGATGGCCAAATAGTTGGTGGCATGGTCAGATCATTGTACCCTAAAGGTCCGGCTGGATGTCCCCACCCACCCCTGTCTAGGCAATTCCCTAGATGAGCTGATAGCCATCAACGAAATTGCTCCCTGACATCCTCTTTGCCTCCATCAAAAAACATCCCCCTGGTACACTATGGAACTCAGGGGGATGAAGCGGGAGCCTGTGGAACTCTTGGCCACTGTATATAGCCAATGATGTGAGTGGGGTGTGTTTTGGGTGTGGGGTTTTCAGGGGATATAAACCAGCCTGCGAGCCAGGTAAAGTTGTCTTGTTCATACTAAATAAAAGTCTTAGAGCTGAAATCATGAAGTATGTCTAAGGACTTTTCAGACACCTTCAGTCAACTCTCCCAGCCTGATGTAGACAGAATTCTGGGTGCTGTTAGGCTGACCACTTGCCTCCTGGATCCATGCCCTTCAAAGCTGGTGAAGGCCAGCAATGAGAGGTTGCGAGGCCCCCTTGGAGATATCATTAACTTGTCCCTGGGCTCAGGGACCTTCCCAGGAGGGCTGAAGGAGGCTGTGGTTGTCCCGCTACTGGAAAGAAAATTAAATTTAGATCCTATGGACCTGAGCAATTACTGCCCAGTTTCGAATCTCTCGTTCCCGGGTAAGGTAATTGAAAGAGCGGCAGACGAGCAGCTCCAGAAATTTCTGGAGGATGCATCAGTGCTGGATCCATTTCAATCCAGCTTCCACCCCGGCTATGGGATGGAGACGGCATTGGTCGCCCTCACAGACAATCTCTGCAGACAGCTGGATCAAGGCAGATCGGCGCTGCTAATATTACTTGATCTGGTAATTCTAATGTGGTGGTAAAGGATGGGAACACCAGCAGTAGACCATGCTAAGCGGGCACAGAATGTATGTCTGGTGGTGACTACCCTACAAGTGAAATTAAGATGACACAGGAGAGCCTGGATCTCTTTAGGTGTGCATTTTTTCCTCTCAATGACCTGAATCAGTAAGGCCTTGGTTGCTGACAGTTTTGTGACCAGGAAATGCCTTGAATGGAATCGAGTAAAATGACCAGATAAGTGAGCTGTGTGGCAGGGCCCTCAGTTTTGTTCAAGGCAAATGGTATGCCAAGCTCTGATGCAAGCTTCTGGAATGTGGACAAGCAATTAGCACAATCGGGGGACCCAGCTGACCCCACAAACAAGGAATCATCCAGGTAGTGTATAATAGGTGGGCTGCCAGACCGGCCCTTGACCACCCACTCCAAAAACATTCTGAAAAGCAGTATAGGCTAACCAAACAATCCATAGGCATGGCCTTATTAACCATTGAGTTTGAAGCCTAAGTTGTCTGGTTGAACTGGTAAAAGGCAGAAAGCAGATTGTAGATCACATTTGTCCATAAGGGCATCCAGGCCACATGACTTTATGGGGGTGAACCTCTTGATTAAATGAAGAATATCTCACGGTACAAAATTCACGTGGGATAGCATCATTCACTGATAGGGTTGCCAGGCCTCGGTTGGAAAATATCTGGAGACTTTGGGGGTGGAGCCAGGAAACAGTGGGGTTTGGGGAGGGGAGGGGCCTCAGCATGGTACAATGCCATAGAGTCCACCCTTTAAAGCAGCCATTTTCTCCAGGGGGAATGATATCTGTCAGTGGGAGATCTCCAGGCCCCACCTGGAGGCTGGCAACCCTATTCACTGAGAATCCCTCAGGGTAAGATAGGTGATGAATCAACCTATACTCACCAGGTGTTTTCTTAGGAACAACCCCTAAAGGAGAAACCCATAGATTTGGAAAAGGAGGGGACATGAAGGGGCCTGCAGCCTGCCCCTCAGTGCATTCCTCGACTAACTTTTGCATATTCATGTGGGGAAGGTCCCTAGCTGATTTGAGATTACCATAGTCCATGGCAACTCGGGGACTAGTGACAAGGATTAGAAACCCATGAGTAAACCCTTCCTGAAGAAAATGAGCTGCAGCCCTATTGGAAAAGGAATCTAATAACTGGGCCAACACCAGAGGGTGGACAGGTGCATGGGCTAGGCCCAGATCCACACACCCTACCATGGGCAAATTATTTTGCCGTGCTAGAGGTGCTGTTTTGCCCAAACCTCCATATTTTTTGTTGCTGGCATTAGTGGAGGACCAGGTGGCCAAAAATGGCTGTCAGCCACTGTGCATACAAGAAGCCCGGGGGTGGGGTGGGGTGTTTGGTTTTCAGAACAAACAAACATACAAACAAATACCATTGCTTCTTAAAACAAAGAATTTCAGCAAACAGAAGTAGCCTAATGATGTGTTCTCATATCATATTTATCTCTCTAACCATAATTCAACCTATATTTTCCCTAGTTCATGAACCAGACCGTCTATCAACCCCTAATACAAGTATTCTCCTACTTGCAATACCAGACTTTCTTCTCTTTAATTCAAAATCAACACAGACAGCCTTCTGATCTTTCATCAATTTACTCAGCATAGATTTCCCAAAGTTTTTAAAACAACCTAAGCAGTAATGATAACCTACTTTTCCCAGTCAAATTCAGTATCTGTACATTTTATATACTATATAGTCTTATCAAAATAAAAACTCAATTTTCATACTCTGTTCTATACCTAAATATTTACTACTATTATTCCATAACTTTGCATCTCATTTAGATTCACAAGGAAACAAAATTATAAATACACTGACACATTCCCTTTTTCATTGTCTGTATGTTTTTACTTTTAACTCCTTACCTTAAGACAACTAAGTACTCCCTAAGTATTCCGTTTAATTTACAGAATATACAGAACTTTGCTAACTCCGTTTAGACATGCGAACAGTTAGACTACCCGATACTTAAACTTCCACTCCTGTGCGCTCCTGCAGGAAATGACCCCTGAACCTGATCAAGCACTATTGTGTACAGAGTGGTTACTCCAGGACCTGACACCAAGCCCTAAAAAATCCCAAAAATATTCAGGATTTTTTGGGACCGCTGGATAGCTGACATTAAAGGGCTCCATGCAGCACAGCAGCTCCTGAGGCTCACTTTCTTCTGCAGCCTGGTTTAAACCTGGCTGAAAGAGAGCCCAGCCATGATCGCCTGTGCTGCATGGAACAATATGCTCCTGGGGCTCCCTTCTCCTGCAGCCTGGTTTAATTTGTTTGTTTGTTTTATTCATTTTATATAAGTACAATACTTTTATTGGCATAGTAAATTGAACATAATGTTTAGGGTCAGTATATAAAATTAAAATACATACATAAGATTATATAAGAATTAATTTATAACAGCATAGATTTGGCTTTAAGAATTTCTTCCAAAAATTTTGTAACTGCTCTAGTAATTTCCGCTACTGAGTCATTCAGTAAGAATCGACAATTGATCACAATGTCCTTAAAATCAATTACCTGGGATAAATTTCCAAACAACTTCCGATGAAAATTGTCATTAAACTGACACTCAAGCATTATGTGCTGGATTGATTCAGGAAGGTTTGCTCCACAAGGGCAAAGTCTCTCAAAAATGAGGGTTTTTTTTTTATGATATCTCCTACAGAGAACATTGGAGGGGAATGCATTCATTCTAGCCAGCATAAAAGCTTTACATTGGAAAGGAATCTTAAGATTGTATAAGTAATGGGACATTATCCCAGGCTGGGTATCTAAACTTTAAAAAATGGGAGAACATATATAAGGCTGAGCAGGGCAGAGTTTATGGAATTCCTGTTCCAAAAGCCTCTGTTTAATAAATCTAAAATTATATAACTCGACAGAAGTAAATCATCTTTATAATCCCTATATTATTGAGTTTGGACATAATTCCATGTAACCAGGTTGCATTATAAAAATCAGTCTTTAGATAAGAGACTAGACTGCCAGGCTCAGCCCTAAAGTAATTTTTTAGCCAAAACTTAAAAGTTATAATCCACACCTTAGTTTCAATCAAGGATTGGCCCATATTCAGTTTATATCCCACCCTATCCCGCAAGTGGACTCAGTGCGGCTCAAAACAATAAATAATAAATTCATAAAAAACATAATTGCATCTAGATAAAATTACTCAAAACGGTCCCTGATTATAGCTTAATAGTTTCAAACTACAGTGGCTGCTGCAACAATGTCAGGGAGGACACATTCCTGTCAGTGACTGGCACCAAGTTGTTATAAACCAAATCAAAAACTGACCGTGAACATCAGACCCCAAAGCAATGTTCCCTCTAAGCTGTGGAGTCTTGTGAGCAAAAATTCTACTTGGTGAGCGACTGGCATTAGAGTTGTGAGTGAGTGATTTGGCCACTGCATAAATTAATTTCCTCTGGAGCCATCCCTTCCTGAGCTAAGACAAAAATGTGTGAGCTGGAGGCTAAAAAACTGTGAGCTAGCTCACACTAACTCATCTTAGAGGGGACACTGCCCCAAAGTATCAACAGTAAAACAACGTGTAAACGCAATAAGTAATGTCTATTTGAAGTATACACAGTTCACAAATGTACAAAATACAATTTCAATAAGTCATTGTCAGCAAGCTGCCAATGTTTTATTTTCTTTCTGTGTAGGTGTATGCGCTTGTCTCTTTCACTGTAGAATCGTAGATGTGCATGTCTATGTAGCTAGCTGAAACAATTATCTCGCTCAAGGCCACAGGTGGATGCAAGAGCTTGTTAGTGTAGAGAAGCTCTCACGAAACACCGTGAGAAGAAGATAACGTGAGAAGCTTGGGACCGTTAGTTCTCTGGCCCAAGGGCGCGCGCGGGAACCCCTGCAAATGGCCCGTAGTAGTTTGAATGTTTATTATATGCTTTGCCTTTGCTTTTACCCCTCATTCTGAACAGTGATTCTGTTATGTACCTTCAGCTCTAATAAAGTTACCTTTTCTTCAAAAGCATGCTTATTACGATGCGAGGAGGAGTCTGGCAGTCATAAGGAAAATTCCGTTCTTTTTTTATACAATGAATAATGTATGTTTGAAATGTATACATTTCACAAATATACAAAATCAATAAATCATAAGAAAAATCCTATTCAATACCGTTTCTGGATTATTTTCAATGTTTCAAATGGAATTCTTCCTCAGGAAATAGCCTGTACAGAGCAGTGACCTTCAAGCCCTTAAGACTATGTCTGTTTTCAACAAGAGCAATAAACAATCAGCTGGGCTCAGATCACAAAACTTTCCTAAGGTGAATATCACATGAATATCTTTCTGGATCCAAAAAAAGGCCTCTGAGCATTGGTAACCTGGGCCTCCATAGAAAGGGAGGCCTCTTGAATCACTTCTAGACTCCTTACCATTGGGGCTGGCACCAATGGCACCCCCCCGGGGCTGGAAGTCAGATTCTTGATCCTGTCCCCCCACAACTCAGGTATAGGACCTCCATCTTCGCTGGATTCAGCGGACTGCAGGAGAAAGCGACCCCAGCCAGGATCTCCTGTGCTGCATGGAGCAATGAGCTCCACATGGCGCAGCAGCTCCTGCGGTTCCTTTCTTCTGCAGCCTGGTTTAAACTGGACTGCAAGATAAAGTGAGGCCCGCCAAGATCTCCCATGTCACATGGAACAATGTGCTCCACACAGCACAGCAGCTTCTGGGGCTCGCTTTATCCTGCAGGATTGTGGTCACTTCAAATACCCTCTTCAAGCAGTGAGTTCACTCATGGCTTGAAGAAGGTGTCAAAAAGGATTGTGGTCTCTTCAAACACCCTCTCCAAGTGGCGAGTTCACTCGCCACTTGGAGTAGGTGCCCAAAGGGATCGGTCCATATAAACATCTTCTGCAAGTGGCAAGCAAACTCACCTCCTGGAGAAGCCAAAAAAAGCAGCAATCCCAATTATTTCCCAAATCCCAATGCCATACCGAAAAGAAGCCTCTGCCCAGATGCCCAATAATGCTCATAACAAAGTTTCCCCCCAGCCAGCAACTTTCCCAAATGAAATACAGCGGATTAAATACTGGCTCTGAAAAGTAGGGCTCTCTGCTGTGTGCTTTTTGGGAAATGCCTAAGTCCCCAAAGCCTAACAATCCTGCACCTACTTGATCAGAGAGTACTTGATAAGAGAGCATCCACCATGTGAAGTCTCCGAGAGAAGTCCTTTGCAGAGCCACAAAAGAAGGCAAAGTGCTCTACTGCAGCAGTTTAAATGCCCTGAAACAGTCCATCAAAATGCCCACATCATCACCACTCCCACTGTTACCCCTGGCACTGGAGACCCCGACGAAGATGTGGCCAGCTGGCCCAAGAACACTGTTGGGCACCAGCCTCCAAAGCAGCCAGCCAGCTACCACACATGGCTGCTGGCACCGACAGACTTCTTCCCTGCTTCTCTCCTGGCCCAAGCTGCAAAACCCAGCACCTGATCCATTGGATTCTCACACTTCTCTACAGTTCATATCACCGAAGTCCCCGTATATATTCCAAGTGTGTACGAGATGAAGTATAATCTCATTTCACATGCTTTATCTGTGATATGGGTGTCCTAGCTGGGATTTATATAGTGCTATTATATATATAGGGCTGCAGTGGCTCAAGTGGTTAATATGCTGAACTGCAGACCGGAAGGTTGCTAGTTCAGCAGTTCGAGACCTGAGTGCCGCATGATGGAGTGAGCTCCCATCTCAGCTCCTGCCAACCTAGCAGTTCGAAAACAAGAAATTGCAAGTAGATAAATAAGTGCCACTTTGGTGGGAAAGTAACAGCATTCCGTGCACCTCAGTGTCTAGTCATGCCTGCCACATGACCACAGAAACATCTTCAGACAGTGCTGGCTCTTCGGCTTGGAAACAGAGATGAACGCCGCATCCCTAGAGTCAAATTTGACTGGTTTTTGAGCAAGGGAAACCTCTATCTTTACCTAATTGGCTGAAGTCTTAGTTTGCATTCAAAACAAATCCATGGCTGTGCAGGCATGCCTGGAGGAAAGTGGGAAGGATTTTTTTTTTTTACTATCATTAAGTTCAATGGCAGGGTTTATTTGTTCCTTTAGAAAATGTGCATGCCACCTCTCCACACCCGCTCAGTGCCTTACAGCAACAAAACAGATGCAGATACCATGAAAGCAATAAAAGACAAAGAATACTAATAAACCATATCAATAAAATATCCAAGTGTAAAACAAACATGGAAATAAAAACAGCCAATAAAAGCAATCCGGGACAAAATAGCACGTAAACACAGAGCAGGATAAAATTATATTGAAAAAACCATTTTCAGCCCAGGAAAAGGCCGTAAAACATCTTTAAAAGATGGAATCCCTTAGTTAAAAGCCTGGGGAAAGAGACATGTTTTGGCCTTGCACCTAAAAGTCAGTAAAGGAGCAGGGCATTCCGAGGGCAAGGTGCCACCACCAAAAAAACCTGCTCCCTGCCTTCCTTCTGCTGGTGGGAGCACAGAGAGCAGGGCCTGAAATAAGGATTTCAGCTGGTGGCTTGGACAATACAAAACCCACCTCCTATGCTGCTGTAACACTATACCAGTGCCATTGGGTAAGATATGAGTTGAGGAAACTCAGGATATTAACTAAGTCCCAGTCCTCCCCTTCCTTGATATGCCTCCAGAACTCTCTGTTTCCAGTCTTGATGCTGCTGCAGTGCATCTGTACCTTATGCTGGCATAGGGACTTAGTCGTCCTAAGCAGTTTCCAGAATGGCTTTAGGACTATGCTTTGAATCACTGTCTTTTTTGCCATGAGTGTTGTTCAAGAAATTAAACACTCTAGAAATTAAAATCTTCTACCAGCTATGAATATAGCTCATTTCAAGACACCTCTGTACTACATCACTATGAACACTCAGTTCTACTTTAAAGCTCTAATTAGACTTCAGATTTTACAGTAAAGTTTTACATTTGTTTTGTCCTTGAGGATTGTCAATAAGGTCCAAAAAGCATTAGAAAGCACAGCATGAACAGGGCGAGGGGGAAGAAGTAAACAAGAATTAATGGGAACATAATATATGGGGAACTATATATTGTTTGAGTTGCTTACCTTGTTATAGCCAGAGTCTTTAAAGCATGAACTTCCCATGTCTGACATGGAAAGGAAGCTCAAGAAAATCAATACCTCATTAAGAAAATGGTTTGGTTGTCAGTCAGCTCCCCAAAAGAAAGTTCTTCACAGAAGGTCTTGTAAACAAAAGCTTTCTGTGTCACAATTAACTGATGAAACCAAAGTAACTAACTGCTGACTGAACAGTAATGACACTGAGAGAGACAACGAGACAAACAGGTAAGTGGCATCATTCTGGGAAACAGAAACCCAATAAAATATCAATGCTCTCCTGGTGATTGCTATTTTTTCATTAGTTTCTGCAATGAGCAATTGCCCTTTGCAATGTTCGAGGGACGGGCGGGATATAAATACAAAAACAAATAAAAGTAAAATAAATAAAGTAACATTCATGTACAAATTTATAATAGGCTTGATCTTCTATTATGAATTGGTATCATGTGTGTGTATATGGGGAAATGCTTAAAAGAGAACTGTCTGCCCCTCAGCCTGTGTAGATAATCAAGTGTGCACATAATGCAACAGACCATTAGGGGCAACAAGTAAAGTTTCTGCAAAAATTTGTGATGGGCACAACACTTCCCCCTGTATCTTCTTCCCCACACAATTTCCTCTTTCTCTCATCCTGCCAACCCCATATCCTCAGCTTTCCTTACTTCCTTCAATCCTTCTCACCCACCAACATCTTCAGCTATATTCATTTACTTCTTTTATACCCCTTCTCAACAATAGAGACCCAAAGTGGCTAACATCATTCATCTATCTCCCTTTTTATTCTCACAACAACCTTGTGAGGTAGGCTAGACTGAAAATGTATAATTGGCCCAAGGTAACTCAGTGAGCTTCCACAGTAGAGTGATAAGCTGAACCTGAGTCTCCTAGATACTAGTCTGAAAATTTGAACCACTACACCACAGTAGCTTTTGTTGGTGATTGCTGTTGAACATTAGCAAACAGCTGAGCTGGGTGAATCAATCTGGTCAGCTCATAGCAGCTCACCTAGTGGCTGCTGCTGGCCCTGACCCTGAAGAGTCTTTCTTCAAAGGCCTGAACAGCCCTGAAAACCCCCAACCTTTTACTGACAGAAACCAAGGCTTGAAGGCTGGCAATACTGAGGTGGTTGCCTAGCAACAGCCACTGGGGACATTTGTTTCTTAAAGCTACAGGCGCTGCTTCTATTATGGGGGTGGAGTTAAATCCTCCCAATTTATTGTGGCTTTGGTTTGTTTTGATTTCAGGGGTTTTTTCCTGCAAACCTGGGGCTTTTCTTAGGTTTGTTGATATATCCATCTTCTCTGTCTGTGGCTCAAGTCACTGATTTGAGTACACACAGCTTTGGCAATGTTGAGAATTATGTATACTGATGATTTTTTGGTCAGTTCACAGGCCTCTTCAGTAGCAGCCCTTATTCTTCAGAATCAGAAGTCAGAAAATCACCTTCCCTGTTGGTCTTCTGGAAGTTCTGCAAGGGTAGTAAATAGGATTGCCAAGTACCTACCGCGAATCGGCAGGGGACACACAGTTTCTGGCCAGAACATTCCCGCATGTAACACACCCGTGCCCCACTATGCTGTTGCCCAGACGTGACGCCAGCATACTGGGCACATAGCCGGGTGACACTCTGACAATGGGGCTGAAAATGGTACCATCGAGTTTTCAGCCCCATTGTCAGAGCATCGCCCAGCTATGTGCCCAGCGTGCTGGCATCACATCTGGGCGACAGCATAGTGGGGTGCAGGTGTTTTCCGCATGGGAATGTTCCTGCCGAGAACTATGTGTCCCCCACCAATTCGTGTTAAGTACTTGGCAGCCCTAGCAGTAAAATGCTTTTGACAGCATTCAACATTTAACACTTGAGTTTTGATGAATGCACTGGTCCTTTCTGCATTTGCCTGCCACTCCAGATTTTTTCAGTGTTCGAGTTGAGGCAATTTAAGTCCACAGCAAAACATCATCCAAATAACCTGGGGCAACAGCAGGCTGAAACTGGGCTTACCACTGAAGGGAGGCAATGTAATACAGAATGAGGGGGGGGGAAGAATTAAAAAAAGGTTGAACTCAATTTTAGTGCAAAATGGGGGGGGGGGAAGCCTGGATTAAAAAGAAGACTGAATTTGATTTTAGTGCAGACTTGCTTGGAGGAAACCACGGTGAACATGGATTAAAAGGAGAGTGCAGAAAGGGCCACTGTCTGCTTGGTTGCCAACTCCAACTTGGAAAATTACTGGAAGTTGATGATGGTGCCTCAAGAGGCTGGAGCTTGGAGAGGGGAGAGAGTTCAGTGGGAATGTGATCCCATAGAGTCTGACCTCTGAATGCTGCCATTTCCTCCAGGTAAACAATCTCTGTAGCTGTAATTCCAAGAGAACTGCAGGACCCAACCTGCTGTTGGTAACCCTAATAAAGTCCTAGGTTGGAGGAGGAGGAGGAGGAGGAGGAGGAGGAGATTGGATTTATACCCCGCCCTTCATTCAGAGAGACTAACAAACTGCGTTCCCT
>NW_015175510.1:6572-6687 GCF_001447785.1 Gekko japonicus | reverse complement strand
GACTCCATAGCTTAGAGGGAGCATTGCCTGTGAGGTAGGTGGGGCAGAGAGAACTCTTTCAAGAACTGCCCTTTCAAGGACAGCTCTTGTCAGAACTATGGCTTGCCCAAGGTCA
>NW_015175510.1:0-4365 GCF_001447785.1 Gekko japonicus | reverse complement strand
GTGTCCGAGATCTGGCAACTCAACCATGCATGGTCTGTTAGATGTCTAGGACCTATATCTGTCAATTGAATATTTTGCTGTAAAGAAGTGGAAACTAGAATATAATCAATCCTCGTATGGACTTTATGTGTTGCCGAATAAAAAGAGTAGTCCCGTTCTGTAGGGTGCTGTAGTCTCCACGCATCAATAAAGTTAAAAGATTGTAGAAGAGTCATCAGTCTCGTGGGTTTTACTCCTTTATGTAACTTATCCTTGTAATTTGACCGGTCCATGATAGCGTCAGCTACGTAGTTCAGATCTCCACCTATCACTGTGTGCCCTTCCTGAAAAGATTTCAGCTTACCAAGAAATTCTTTCAAAAAAGCTATTTGAGTGTCATTCGGAGAATATATCGAAGCGAAAGTCCAATATTGACCTTCAATGGAGCCTTTGATGAAGATAAAACGACCGTCCGGGTCCATTATTTGGTCCTTTAGTACAAAATTTACTTTCTTCGCCAGAAGGATGGCCACCCCTCTGGATTTCGAAGATCCTGGAGCCAAATATTGTTGAGGAAATGTAGGTGATTTAATAATGGGGTGATTGGTCGAGTGTAGGTGAGTCTCCTGCAGAAAGAGGATTGCTGGATGAACTCTTCGTATGTGTTGCACCACACGTTTTCTTTTAATCATGTTGTTCAGTCCATTAATATTCACAGAGCATATCTTAAAAGAAGACATCTTTTACTTTGATAAAAATATCCTAGAAGTTTCAGCGTAGAGAGCAAAATGAATGTATAGTAAATGTTGCGTGTGATCTGAGTAACCGCTTTTGGTTCTTAGACAGTTACTATATAGGATGACTGAGGTTACAAAGCAGATGAGTTTAGTGCTTTTGATGTGTTAACCCTAAGGTAAGGTATTTTAATTAATTGAGTAATAACTTATCTGGGCAAATGTGCAGTATATCAATCAAAACAATCAGTGTATTATCAAATTAATTATATGCTTAAACTTAATTAATTAATTAATTTAGATTTAATATAACAATCAGAAAGCGTTTAAAACCAGTCCCCCCTCCCTATCCCTCCCCCCCGTAGTTAGTTATGCTAAATATACCCCTCTGACCTTCCCACTCCACTCAGAACTCCAGCAAATGAGATATATTAGGAGAGGTGCTTTCTTAGAAGAGTGTGCAACAAGTTATCTAAAGCAGTCAAATCTGTAATTAATTAGTATAAGCTAAAAGTGAATTAATCAGGTTATTTGTAGGATTACAATGGATCAAAATTGGAAAAAACAGTGCCCCTCCCTCCCCACCCAAATCCCCAAAAAGGTTATATAACACAAATTTAAAACAGTAAAGACAACAAACAGTTAACAAAAATCCCTTTCAAGTAAGCAGGCGTAATTTGTAAAACTATTGCTAATCACAGCAAAAGATGAACTGTATCAATCAATACTGTATTTAATTAATATAAGCTAAAAATGAATTAATCAGGAAAATTGTTGGAATATAGTGGATAAAAAATTGGATAAAAATTTCTTAGAAGAGTGTGTAGCAAGTTACCTAAAGCAATCAACTCTGTAATTAATTAATATAAGCTAAAAGTGAATTAATCAGGATATTTGTTGGATTACAAAGAATCAAAATTGGTAAAAACTGTGCCCCTCCCGCCCCACCCTAAACCCCCAAGAAGTAATGAATAACAGGTTTGAATCAGTAATGACAACAGACAATTAACAAAAATCCTTCCAAATACGCAGGCTTTTTTTTTTTTTTTGTAGTGTTATTACTACTCACTGAGAAAGATGACTTAGAGGGAGAGGTAAGCAAGATAATTTAACGAACACAAGCGATCTTCCTATCTCTCTCTCAGCGTAGTTATAGTAGGAAAAGCAGCTGTTAACCCGAGTGCTTTAAAGACGAAAGGACTTTCAGCAGTGAACTTGCGCTATTTCCGTAGATGAGCTCTTGTAACTGGCCCTTTACCGTACCACTTAAGAAGAGAGCGTGATCTCTGCTAGATACTAGGTAAAGTGCGTAAGTACCGTAATTAGCGTAAGAGTTACTCTAGCCTGGGTAAAAAGAAAAGTTGCCGTCAGCTGGAATACCAAGTATGCGTACCTGTACGAAAAAGACTTAGCGCCCAAACAGAGAACCGACGCGGGAAAGTTTCTTGCTCAGAAACCGGTAAGACTCCACAAGCGGTTTCTCTTGTACCTTTTCCTCGGGGCAAAACCCAAAAACTCCCCCCTCCCCCCTCTCTCTGAATAAAGATTACACCTAACACAGACCTATCTATATGTAACACTAAGCATCTGATTTGTGAAGGATAACAATCAACAACGTGAAAAACACTGGTGCTAGTTTCAAAAACTCCTCCCGTCCCCTCTCCGGGATGATAAAGGCCGCTGCTTCTCAAGGGGCCGATCTCGGGTCGCTATCTAAAGAGTCCGATGATTCATGTCTTCTCTTGCTAGATCTCCCGCTCGTGTCCATCGGTTCCGAAATCTTCAGCGCCTCTAACAGGGCTCGTCCCGATTCTTCGTCGTATGCATGGAGAGAGGAGCCTCTGTGGGATACTTGAAGGCCTCCCGACGCCATCCAGCGGTAACGGACATTCGATTGCTGCAGGCGAAGTGTAGTTGTTTTGAGAATTTTTCTTATTTTTAAGGCTTCTTGAGGGATATCCGGAAAGACAAGGATTTGTGTGTCTTTATACATCAGATGGCCTTTTTCCGCCGCTTCTTTTAAAATACTCTGACGGGTCCTTCCATCGGCAAATTGTGCCAGGATATCTCTCGGCCCCTTACGCTTCGGATTGCTCGGGGAACCAAGACGGTATGCCTTAAGGATTGTCGGTCTATCTTCTTCGACCAGATGGAAGATTTTAGCCAGCCATGTTCCCAGAAAATATATCAAATCTGAGTTTTCTTCTTCCCCCTCCGGGACCCCGCGGAATTTCAGGTTGGGGAGTCTTAATTGCGTCTCTATTGTAAGTATGCGTTCATTATGATTAGTTTCCCGCGCTTTGATTTCTTTAACTTCCTCCTGCAGAGAGGAGGATATATTTAGAGCCGTTTCTGCTGTACTAGCCGTTCTGGCAAGGGCGGATTGAATATCAACCAATTTTGCCGAGAGTCTTTGTTCCATCCGCTCCAAGAGCGTGGGGAGGTCTGCCTGTTCAGCCGACGGGCCGGAGGCCTGGGGTTGGGATTTAGCCGCTGCCATATTGAGAGGAAAAACCCCAGCTTCTTCGGAACACGGTTTGACTTTTTTTGGCTTAAAGAAGTTTTTAGAGGTTGATTTTATGGCCGCTTTTGAAGATGTAAGTTTAGAACCAGTATTCTTACCCATTCCTTGATGGGTGATCGATTTTATGGTCTGTGGAGAAGAGTTCAGAGGAGGGAGAGACGGAGCCTCCAAATTAAGCGACCGCCATCATGCTCAGCGTCGCCACGCCCCCTCTGAGTCCCTTTCAACCCCTGCTTTCTGTTCCCTGCCACTCAGCTGTTTTGGGCTTTCTTGTGCAGTCCTGTGCAGAGGGTACCAGGCAGTTCAGTTCAGGGTTCAGTTTGTGGTTCATCCACAAACCATGAATTGAAATGGACTGCATTTTTGCAGTTTGTGCCCATCTCAAATTCACAGTGCGATCTTTAGCCGAGTTATACCCTGGTTTAAATGGATTTAGAAGGATGTGATTCTGCTTCGGACCACATTGTAATTATAAAAATATTGATATCTTTAAACACATCTATATCTTTTTTATTTTGCTTTGAAAGAAATTTCGCCAATGAAATTTCTTTTTACAGACTACTGCTAATGTTATAAGATAATGGTTTGAAGAATTGTTGCCAATTTTATAGCTGTGTATGGGAATATCTAATTTCCCATCCCCCCCCATATTAAGAAACGTCTTATAAATGGGTGCAAGCCTTAATTCCATAATTGAAGCATCTGCTTAACTGATCACAGATTATTGTTTCCTATCCCTGCTATGTGAACCACATATTTAAAATTTCCCTCGCCTCAGTCAGTTGCATATGTGCAATCAAGATGAAGAACCATATCTACCTTTGATGAAATTAAAAGGGAAAAAAACTGGATGGGGTTAGGGCTAAAAAGCATCAGTGAGTCATGCTACTTTTACCATCGTTTCATTGCCCATAGAAATTAAAATTCTGTTCTGCAAATTAAAATTCCTGATTTTGGAGGATATAGGAAAGCCAAGTCTCCTGCCTTGGTGGAACCCTTTCCATCCCATATTGGCTCGGCCACTGCTTCTCAACTGGGTAGTGCAGGAAACATGCTAGGGAAATGGGAGGGCATTTGGACTCCCAGCTCTCCCCCCCCTATGTCTCTCTGTCCCTGTGTTGCTGGGAT